>NW_027152692.1:0-32491 GCF_040937935.1 Hyperolius riggenbachi
CGTTTGCAAATCGGAGTGATAGATTAGAATCGAGAGCCAACGGTAAGTTTTCTATGTTAAACCATTACACCATTGAAAAACTGGTTACGTTTGCAATCGAAAGAAAAATGACTATAGTTGAAGAGGTAATGGCCCCTAAACTATGTTCTGGGATGAAAGTTACAGCTTCAGTGAAATCCGTTTGCAAATCGGAGTGATAGATTAGAATCGAGAGCCAACGGTAAGTTTTCTATGTTAAACCATTACACCATTGAAAAACTGGTTACGTTTGCAATCGAAAGAAAAATGACTATAGTTGAAGAGGTAATGGCCCCTAAACTATGTTCTGGGATGAAAGTTACAGCTTCAGTGAAATCCGTTTGCAAATCGGAGTGATAGATTAGAATCGAGAGCCAACGGTAAGTTTTCTATGTTAAACCATTACACCATTGAAAAACTGGTTACGTTTGCAATCGAAAGAAAAATGACTATAGTTGAAGAGGTAATGGCCCCTAAACTATGTTCTGGGATGAAAGTTACAGCTTCAGTGAAATCCGTTTGCAAATCGGAGTGATAGATTAGAATCGAGAGCCAACGGTAAGTTTTCTATGTTAAACCATTACACCATTGAAAAACTGGTTACGTTTGCAATCGAAAGAAAAATGACTATAGTTGAAGAGGTAATGGCCCCTAAACTATGTTCTGGGATGAAAGTTACAGCTTCAGTGAAATCCGTTTGCAAATCGGAGTGATAGATTAGAATCGAGAGCCAACGGTAAGTTTTCTATGTTAAACCATTACACCATTGAAAAACTGGTTACGTTTGCAATCGAAAGAAAAATGACTATAGTTGAAGAGGTAATGGCCCCTAAACTATGTTCTGGGATGAAAGTTACAGCTTCAGTGAAATCCGTTTGCAAATCGGAGTGATAGATTAGAATCGAGAGCCAACGGTAAGTTTTCTATGTTAAACCATTACACCATTGAAAAACTGGTTACGTTTGCAATCGAAAGAAAAATGACTATAGTTGAAGAGGTAATGGCCCCTAAACTATGTTCTGGGATGAAAGTTACAGCTTCAGTGAAATCCGTTTGCAAATCGGAGTGATAGATTAGAATCGAGAGCCAACGGTAAGTTTTCTATGTTAAACCATTACACCATTGAAAAACTGGTTACGTTTGCAATCGAAAGAAAAATGACTATAGTTGAAGAGGTAATGGCCCCTAAACTATGTTCTGGGATGAAAGTTACAGCTTCAGTGAAATCCGTTTGCAAATCGGAGTGATAGATTAGAATCGAGAGCCAACGGTAAGTTTTCTATGTTAAACCATTACACCATTGAAAAACTGGTTACGTTTGCAATCGAAAGAAAAATGACTATAGTTGAAGAGGTAATGGCCCCTAAACTATGTTCTGGGATGAAAGTTACAGCTTCAGTGAAATCCGTTTGCAAATCGGAGTGATAGATTAGAATCGAGAGCCAACGGTAAGTTTTCTATGTTAAACCATTACACCATTGAAAAACTGGTTACGTTTGCAATCGAAAGAAAAATGACTATAGTTGAAGAGGTAATGGCCCCTAAACTATGTTCTGGGATGAAAGTTACAGCTTCAGTGAAATCCGTTTGCAAATCGGAGTGATAGATTAGAATCGAGAGCCAACGGTAAGTTTTCTATGTTAAACCATTACACCATTGAAAAACTGGTTACGTTTGCAATCGAAAGAAAAATGACTATAGTTGAAGAGGTAATGGCCCCTAAACTATGTTCTGGGATGAAAGTTACAGCTTCAGTGAAATCCGTTTGCAAATCGGAGTGATAGATTAGAATCGAGAGCCAACGGTAAGTTTTCTATGTTAAACCATTACACCATTGAAAAACTGGTTACGTTTGCAATCGAAAGAAAAATGACTATAGTTGAAGAGGTAATGGCCCCTAAACTATGTTCTGGGATGAAAGTTACAGCTTCAGTGAAATCCGTTTGCAAATCGGAGTGATAGATTAGAATCGAGAGCCAACGGTAAGTTTTCTATGTTAAACCATTACACCATTGAAAAACTGGTTACGTTTGCAATCGAAAGAAAAATGACTATAGTTGAAGAGGTAATGGCCCCTAAACTATGTTCTGGGATGAAAGTTACAGCTTCAGTGAAATCCGTTTGCAAATCGGAGTGATAGATTAGAATCGAGAGCCAACGGTAAGTTTTCTATGTTAAACCATTACACCATTGAAAAACTGGTTACGTTTGCAATCGAAAGAAAAATGACTATAGTTGAAGAGGTAATGGCCCCTAAACTATGTTCTGGGATGAAAGTTACAGCTTCAGTGAAATCCGTTTGCAAATCGGAGTGATAGATTAGAATCGAGAGCCAACGGTAAGTTTTCTATGTTAAACCATTACACCATTGAAAAACTGGTTACGTTTGCAATCGAAAGAAAAATGACTATAGTTGAAGAGGTAATGGCCCCTAAACTATGTTCTGGGATGAAAGTTACAGCTTCAGTGAAATCCGTTTGCAAATCGGAGTGATAGATTAGAATCGAGAGCCAACGGTAAGTTTTCTATGTTAAACCATTACACCATTGAAAAACTGGTTACGTTTGCAATCGAAAGAAAAATGACTATAGTTGAAGAGGTAATGGCCCCTAAACTATGTTCTGGGATGAAAGTTACAGCTTCAGTGAAATCCGTTTGCAAATCGGAGTGATAGATTAGAATCGAGAGCCAACGGTAAGTTTTCTATGTTAAACCATTACACCATTGAAAAACTGGTTACGTTTGCAATCGAAAGAAAAATGACTATAGTTGAAGAGGTAATGGCCCCTAAACTATGTTCTGGGATGAAAGTTACAGCTTCAGTGAAATCCGTTTGCAAATCGGAGTGATAGATTAGAATCGAGAGCCAACGGTAAGTTTTCTATGTTAAACCATTACACCATTGAAAAACTGGTTACGTTTGCAATCGAAAGAAAAATGACTATAGTTGAAGAGGTAATGGCCCCTAAACTATGTTCTGGGATGAAAGTTACAGCTTCAGTGAAATCCGTTTGCAAATCGGAGTGATAGATTAGAATCGAGAGCCAACGGTAAGTTTTCTATGTTAAACCATTACACCATTGAAAAACTGGTTACGTTTGCAATCGAAAGAAAAATGACTATAGTTGAAGAGGTAATGGCCCCTAAACTATGTTCTGGGATGAAAGTTACAGCTTCAGTGAAATCCGTTTGCAAATCGGAGTGATAGATTAGAATCGAGAGCCAACGGTAAGTTTTCTATGTTAAACCATTACACCATTGAAAAACTGGTTACGTTTGCAATCGAAAGAAAAATGACTATAGTTGAAGAGGTAATGGCCCCTAAACTATGTTCTGGGATGAAAGTTACAGCTTCAGTGAAATCCGTTTGCAAATCGGAGTGATAGATTAGAATCGAGAGCCAACGGTAAGTTTTCTATGTTAAACCATTACACCATTGAAAAACTGGTTACGTTTGCAATCGAAAGAAAAATGACTATAGTTGAAGAGGTAATGGCCCCTAAACTATGTTCTGGGATGAAAGTTACAGCTTCAGTGAAATCCGTTTGCAAATCGGAGTGATAGATTAGAATCGAGAGCCAACGGTAAGTTTTCTATGTTAAACCATTACACCATTGAAAAACTGGTTACGTTTGCAATCGAAAGAAAAATGACTATAGTTGAAGAGGTAATGGCCCCTAAACTATGTTCTGGGATGAAAGTTACAGCTTCAGTGAAATCCGTTTGCAAATCGGAGTGATAGATTAGAATCGAGAGCCAACGGTAAGTTTTCTATGTTAAACCATTACACCATTGAAAAACTGGTTACGTTTGCAATCGAAAGAAAAATGACTATAGTTGAAGAGGTAATGGCCCCTAAACTATGTTCTGGGATGAAAGTTACAGCTTCAGTGAAATCCGTTTGCAAATCGGAGTGATAGATTAGAATCGAGAGCCAACGGTAAGTTTTCTATGTTAAACCATTACACCATTGAAAAACTGGTTACGTTTGCAATCGAAAGAAAAATGACTATAGTTGAAGAGGTAATGGCCCCTAAACTATGTTCTGGGATGAAAGTTACAGCTTCAGTGAAATCCGTTTGCAAATCGGAGTGATAGATTAGAATCGAGAGCCAACGGTAAGTTTTCTATGTTAAACCATTACACCATTGAAAAACTGGTTACGTTTGCAATCGAAAGAAAAATGACTATAGTTGAAGAGGTAATGGCCCCTAAACTATGTTCTGGGATGAAAGTTACAGCTTCAGTGAAATCCGTTTGCAAATCGGAGTGATAGATTAGAATCGAGAGCCAACGGTAAGTTTTCTATGTTAAACCATTACACCATTGAAAAACTGGTTACGTTTGCAATCGAAAGAAAAATGACTATAGTTGAAGAGGTAATGGCCCCTAAACTATGTTCTGGGATGAAAGTTACAGCTTCAGTGAAATCCGTTTGCAAATCGGAGTGATAGATTAGAATCGAGAGCCAACGGTAAGTTTTCTATGTTAAACCATTACACCATTGAAAAACTGGTTACGTTTGCAATCGAAAGAAAAATGACTATAGTTGAAGAGGTAATGGCCCCTAAACTATGTTCTGGGATGAAAGTTACAGCTTCAGTGAAATCCGTTTGCAAATCGGAGTGATAGATTAGAATCGAGAGCCAACGGTAAGTTTTCTATGTTAAACCATTACACCATTGAAAAACTGGTTACGTTTGCAATCGAAAGAAAAATGACTATAGTTGAAGAGGTAATGGCCCCTAAACTATGTTCTGGGATGAAAGTTACAGCTTCAGTGAAATCCGTTTGCAAATCGGAGTGATAGATTAGAATCGAGAGCCAACGGTAAGTTTTCTATGTTAAACCATTACACCATTGAAAAACTGGTTACGTTTGCAATCGAAAGAAAAATGACTATAGTTGAAGAGGTAATGGCCCCTAAACTATGTTCTGGGATGAAAGTTACAGCTTCAGTGAAATCCGTTTGCAAATCGGAGTGATAGATTAGAATCGAGAGCCAACGGTAAGTTTTCTATGTTAAACCATTACACCATTGAAAAACTGGTTACGTTTGCAATCGAAAGAAAAATGACTATAGTTGAAGAGGTAATGGCCCCTAAACTATGTTCTGGGATGAAAGTTACAGCTTCAGTGAAATCCGTTTGCAAATCGGAGTGATAGATTAGAATCGAGAGCCAACGGTAAGTTTTCTATGTTAAACCATTACACCATTGAAAAACTGGTTACGTTTGCAATCGAAAGAAAAATGACTATAGTTGAAGAGGTAATGGCCCCTAAACTATGTTCTGGGATGAAAGTTACAGCTTCAGTGAAATCCGTTTGCAAATCGGAGTGATAGATTAGAATCGAGAGCCAACGGTAAGTTTTCTATGTTAAACCATTACACCATTGAAAAACTGGTTACGTTTGCAATCGAAAGAAAAATGACTATAGTTGAAGAGGTAATGGCCCCTAAACTATGTTCTGGGATGAAAGTTACAGCTTCAGTGAAATCCGTTTGCAAATCGGAGTGATAGATTAGAATCGAGAGCCAACGGTAAGTTTTCTATGTTAAACCATTACACCATTGAAAAACTGGTTACGTTTGCAATCGAAAGAAAAATGACTATAGTTGAAGAGGTAATGGCCCCTAAACTATGTTCTGGGATGAAAGTTACAGCTTCAGTGAAATCCGTTTGCAAATCGGAGTGATAGATTAGAATCGAGAGCCAACGGTAAGTTTTCTATGTTAAACCATTACACCATTGAAAAACTGGTTACGTTTGCAATCGAAAGAAAAATGACTATAGTTGAAGAGGTAATGGCCCCTAAACTATGTTCTGGGATGAAAGTTACAGCTTCAGTGAAATCCGTTTGCAAATCGGAGTGATAGATTAGAATCGAGAGCCAACGGTAAGTTTTCTATGTTAAACCATTACACCATTGAAAAACTGGTTACGTTTGCAATCGAAAGAAAAATGACTATAGTTGAAGAGGTAATGGCCCCTAAACTATGTTCTGGGATGAAAGTTACAGCTTCAGTGAAATCCGTTTGCAAATCGGAGTGATAGATTAGAATCGAGAGCCAACGGTAAGTTTTCTATGTTAAACCATTACACCATTGAAAAACTGGTTACGTTTGCAATCGAAAGAAAAATGACTATAGTTGAAGAGGTAATGGCCCCTAAACTATGTTCTGGGATGAAAGTTACAGCTTCAGTGAAATCCGTTTGCAAATCGGAGTGATAGATTAGAATCGAGAGCCAACGGTAAGTTTTCTATGTTAAACCATTACACCATTGAAAAACTGGTTACGTTTGCAATCGAAAGAAAAATGACTATAGTTGAAGAGGTAATGGCCCCTAAACTATGTTCTGGGATGAAAGTTACAGCTTCAGTGAAATCCGTTTGCAAATCGGAGTGATAGATTAGAATCGAGAGCCAACGGTAAGTTTTCTATGTTAAACCATTACACCATTGAAAAACTGGTTACGTTTGCAATCGAAAGAAAAATGACTATAGTTGAAGAGGTAATGGCCCCTAAACTATGTTCTGGGATGAAAGTTACAGCTTCAGTGAAATCCGTTTGCAAATCGGAGTGATAGATTAGAATCGAGAGCCAACGGTAAGTTTTCTATGTTAAACCATTACACCATTGAAAAACTGGTTACGTTTGCAATCGAAAGAAAAATGACTATAGTTGAAGAGGTAATGGCCCCTAAACTATGTTCTGGGATGAAAGTTACAGCTTCAGTGAAATCCGTTTGCAAATCGGAGTGATAGATTAGAATCGAGAGCCAACGGTAAGTTTTCTATGTTAAACCATTACACCATTGAAAAACTGGTTACGTTTGCAATCGAAAGAAAAATGACTATAGTTGAAGAGGTAATGGCCCCTAAACTATGTTCTGGGATGAAAGTTACAGCTTCAGTGAAATCCGTTTGCAAATCGGAGTGATAGATTAGAATCGAGAGCCAACGGTAAGTTTTCTATGTTAAACCATTACACCATTGAAAAACTGGTTACGTTTGCAATCGAAAGAAAAATGACTATAGTTGAAGAGGTAATGGCCCCTAAACTATGTTCTGGGATGAAAGTTACAGCTTCAGTGAAATCCGTTTGCAAATCGGAGTGATAGATTAGAATCGAGAGCCAACGGTAAGTTTTCTATGTTAAACCATTACACCATTGAAAAACTGGTTACGTTTGCAATCGAAAGAAAAATGACTATAGTTGAAGAGGTAATGGCCCCTAAACTATGTTCTGGGATGAAAGTTACAGCTTCAGTGAAATCCGTTTGCAAATCGGAGTGATAGATTAGAATCGAGAGCCAACGGTAAGTTTTCTATGTTAAACCATTACACCATTGAAAAACTGGTTACGTTTGCAATCGAAAGAAAAATGACTATAGTTGAAGAGGTAATGGCCCCTAAACTATGTTCTGGGATGAAAGTTACAGCTTCAGTGAAATCCGTTTGCAAATCGGAGTGATAGATTAGAATCGAGAGCCAACGGTAAGTTTTCTATGTTAAACCATTACACCATTGAAAAACTGGTTACGTTTGCAATCGAAAGAAAAATGACTATAGTTGAAGAGGTAATGGCCCCTAAACTATGTTCTGGGATGAAAGTTACAGCTTCAGTGAAATCCGTTTGCAAATCGGAGTGATAGATTAGAATCGAGAGCCAACGGTAAGTTTTCTATGTTAAACCATTACACCATTGAAAAACTGGTTACGTTTGCAATCGAAAGAAAAATGACTATAGTTGAAGAGGTAATGGCCCCTAAACTATGTTCTGGGATGAAAGTTACAGCTTCAGTGAAATCCGTTTGCAAATCGGAGTGATAGATTAGAATCGAGAGCCAACGGTAAGTTTTCTATGTTAAACCATTACACCATTGAAAAACTGGTTACGTTTGCAATCGAAAGAAAAATGACTATAGTTGAAGAGGTAATGGCCCCTAAACTATGTTCTGGGATGAAAGTTACAGCTTCAGTGAAATCCGTTTGCAAATCGGAGTGATAGATTAGAATCGAGAGCCAACGGTAAGTTTTCTATGTTAAACCATTACACCATTGAAAAACTGGTTACGTTTGCAATCGAAAGAAAAATGACTATAGTTGAAGAGGTAATGGCCCCTAAACTATGTTCTGGGATGAAAGTTACAGCTTCAGTGAAATCCGTTTGCAAATCGGAGTGATAGATTAGAATCGAGAGCCAACGGTAAGTTTTCTATGTTAAACCATTACACCATTGAAAAACTGGTTACGTTTGCAATCGAAAGAAAAATGACTATAGTTGAAGAGGTAATGGCCCCTAAACTATGTTCTGGGATGAAAGTTACAGCTTCAGTGAAATCCGTTTGCAAATCGGAGTGATAGATTAGAATCGAGAGCCAACGGTAAGTTTTCTATGTTAAACCATTACACCATTGAAAAACTGGTTACGTTTGCAATCGAAAGAAAAATGACTATAGTTGAAGAGGTAATGGCCCCTAAACTATGTTCTGGGATGAAAGTTACAGCTTCAGTGAAATCCGTTTGCAAATCGGAGTGATAGATTAGAATCGAGAGCCAACGGTAAGTTTTCTATGTTAAACCATTACACCATTGAAAAACTGGTTACGTTTGCAATCGAAAGAAAAATGACTATAGTTGAAGAGGTAATGGCCCCTAAACTATGTTCTGGGATGAAAGTTACAGCTTCAGTGAAATCCGTTTGCAAATCGGAGTGATAGATTAGAATCGAGAGCCAACGGTAAGTTTTCTATGTTAAACCATTACACCATTGAAAAACTGGTTACGTTTGCAATCGAAAGAAAAATGACTATAGTTGAAGAGGTAATGGCCCCTAAACTATGTTCTGGGATGAAAGTTACAGCTTCAGTGAAATCCGTTTGCAAATCGGAGTGATAGATTAGAATCGAGAGCCAACGGTAAGTTTTCTATGTTAAACCATTACACCATTGAAAAACTGGTTACGTTTGCAATCGAAAGAAAAATGACTATAGTTGAAGAGGTAATGGCCCCTAAACTATGTTCTGGGATGAAAGTTACAGCTTCAGTGAAATCCGTTTGCAAATCGGAGTGATAGATTAGAATCGAGAGCCAACGGTAAGTTTTCTATGTTAAACCATTACACCATTGAAAAACTGGTTACGTTTGCAATCGAAAGAAAAATGACTATAGTTGAAGAGGTAATGGCCCCTAAACTATGTTCTGGGATGAAAGTTACAGCTTCAGTGAAATCCGTTTGCAAATCGGAGTGATAGATTAGAATCGAGAGCCAACGGTAAGTTTTCTATGTTAAACCATTACACCATTGAAAAACTGGTTACGTTTGCAATCGAAAGAAAAATGACTATAGTTGAAGAGGTAATGGCCCCTAAACTATGTTCTGGGATGAAAGTTACAGCTTCAGTGAAATCCGTTTGCAAATCGGAGTGATAGATTAGAATCGAGAGCCAACGGTAAGTTTTCTATGTTAAACCATTACACCATTGAAAAACTGGTTACGTTTGCAATCGAAAGAAAAATGACTATAGTTGAAGAGGTAATGGCCCCTAAACTATGTTCTGGGATGAAAGTTACAGCTTCAGTGAAATCCGTTTGCAAATCGGAGTGATAGATTAGAATCGAGAGCCAACGGTAAGTTTTCTATGTTAAACCATTACACCATTGAAAAACTGGTTACGTTTGCAATCGAAAGAAAAATGACTATAGTTGAAGAGGTAATGGCCCCTAAACTATGTTCTGGGATGAAAGTTACAGCTTCAGTGAAATCCGTTTGCAAATCGGAGTGATAGATTAGAATCGAGAGCCAACGGTAAGTTTTCTATGTTAAACCATTACACCATTGAAAAACTGGTTACGTTTGCAATCGAAAGAAAAATGACTATAGTTGAAGAGGTAATGGCCCCTAAACTATGTTCTGGGATGAAAGTTACAGCTTCAGTGAAATCCGTTTGCAAATCGGAGTGATAGATTAGAATCGAGAGCCAACGGTAAGTTTTCTATGTTAAACCATTACACCATTGAAAAACTGGTTACGTTTGCAATCGAAAGAAAAATGACTATAGTTGAAGAGGTAATGGCCCCTAAACTATGTTCTGGGATGAAAGTTACAGCTTCAGTGAAATCCGTTTGCAAATCGGAGTGATAGATTAGAATCGAGAGCCAACGGTAAGTTTTCTATGTTAAACCATTACACCATTGAAAAACTGGTTACGTTTGCAATCGAAAGAAAAATGACTATAGTTGAAGAGGTAATGGCCCCTAAACTATGTTCTGGGATGAAAGTTACAGCTTCAGTGAAATCCGTTTGCAAATCGGAGTGATAGATTAGAATCGAGAGCCAACGGTAAGTTTTCTATGTTAAACCATTACACCATTGAAAAACTGGTTACGTTTGCAATCGAAAGAAAAATGACTATAGTTGAAGAGGTAATGGCCCCTAAACTATGTTCTGGGATGAAAGTTACAGCTTCAGTGAAATCCGTTTGCAAATCGGAGTGATAGATTAGAATCGAGAGCCAACGGTAAGTTTTCTATGTTAAACCATTACACCATTGAAAAACTGGTTACGTTTGCAATCGAAAGAAAAATGACTATAGTTGAAGAGGTAATGGCCCCTAAACTATGTTCTGGGATGAAAGTTACAGCTTCAGTGAAATCCGTTTGCAAATCGGAGTGATAGATTAGAATCGAGAGCCAACGGTAAGTTTTCTATGTTAAACCATTACACCATTGAAAAACTGGTTACGTTTGCAATCGAAAGAAAAATGACTATAGTTGAAGAGGTAATGGCCCCTAAACTATGTTCTGGGATGAAAGTTACAGCTTCAGTGAAATCCGTTTGCAAATCGGAGTGATAGATTAGAATCGAGAGCCAACGGTAAGTTTTCTATGTTAAACCATTACACCATTGAAAAACTGGTTACGTTTGCAATCGAAAGAAAAATGACTATAGTTGAAGAGGTAATGGCCCCTAAACTATGTTCTGGGATGAAAGTTACAGCTTCAGTGAAATCCGTTTGCAAATCGGAGTGATAGATTAGAATCGAGAGCCAACGGTAAGTTTTCTATGTTAAACCATTACACCATTGAAAAACTGGTTACGTTTGCAATCGAAAGAAAAATGACTATAGTTGAAGAGGTAATGGCCCCTAAACTATGTTCTGGGATGAAAGTTACAGCTTCAGTGAAATCCGTTTGCAAATCGGAGTGATAGATTAGAATCGAGAGCCAACGGTAAGTTTTCTATGTTAAACCATTACACCATTGAAAAACTGGTTACGTTTGCAATCGAAAGAAAAATGACTATAGTTGAAGAGGTAATGGCCCCTAAACTATGTTCTGGGATGAAAGTTACAGCTTCAGTGAAATCCGTTTGCAAATCGGAGTGATAGATTAGAATCGAGAGCCAACGGTAAGTTTTCTATGTTAAACCATTACACCATTGAAAAACTGGTTACGTTTGCAATCGAAAGAAAAATGACTATAGTTGAAGAGGTAATGGCCCCTAAACTATGTTCTGGGATGAAAGTTACAGCTTCAGTGAAATCCGTTTGCAAATCGGAGTGATAGATTAGAATCGAGAGCCAACGGTAAGTTTTCTATGTTAAACCATTACACCATTGAAAAACTGGTTACGTTTGCAATCGAAAGAAAAATGACTATAGTTGAAGAGGTAATGGCCCCTAAACTATGTTCTGGGATGAAAGTTACAGCTTCAGTGAAATCCGTTTGCAAATCGGAGTGATAGATTAGAATCGAGAGCCAACGGTAAGTTTTCTATGTTAAACCATTACCCATTGAAAAACTGGTTACGTTTGCAATCGAAAGAAAAATGACTATAGTTGAAGAGGTAATGGCCCCTAAACTATGTTCTGGGATGAAAGTTACAGCTTCAGTGAAATCCGTTTGCAAATCGGAGTGATAGATTAGAATCGAGAGCCAACGGTAAGTTTTCTATGTTAAACCATTACACCATTGAAAAACTGGTTACGTTTGCAATCGAAAGAAAAATGACTATAGTTGAAGAGGTAATGGCCCCTAAACTATGTTCTGGGATGAAAGTTACAGCTTCAGTGAAATCCGTTTGCAAATCGGAGTGATAGATTAGAATCGAGAGCCAACGGTAAGTTTTCTATGTTAAACCATTACACCATTGAAAAACTGGTTACGTTTGCAATCGAAAGAAAAATGACTATAGTTGAAGAGGTAATGGCCCCTAAACTATGTTCTGGGATGAAAGTTACAGCTTCAGTGAAATCCGTTTGCAAATCGGAGTGATAGATTAGAATCGAGAGCCAACGGTAAGTTTTCTATGTTAAACCATTACACCATTGAAAAACTGGTTACGTTTGCAATCGAAAGAAAAATGACTATAGTTGAAGAGGTAATGGCCCCTAAACTATGTTCTGGGATGAAAGTTACAGCTTCAGTGAAATCCGTTTGCAAATCGGAGTGATAGATTAGAATCGAGAGCCAACGGTAAGTTTTCTATGTTAAACCATTACACCATTGAAAAACTGGTTACGTTTGCAATCGAAAGAAAAATGACTATAGTTGAAGAGGTAATGGCCCCTAAACTATGTTCTGGGATGAAAGTTACAGCTTCAGTGAAATCCGTTTGCAAATCGGAGTGATAGATTAGAATCGAGAGCCAACGGTAAGTTTTCTATGTTAAACCATTACACCATTGAAAAACTGGTTACGTTTGCAATCGAAAGAAAAATGACTATAGTTGAAGAGGTAATGGCCCCTAAACTATGTTCTGGGATGAAAGTTACAGCTTCAGTGAAATCCGTTTGCAAATCGGAGTGATAGATTAGAATCGAGAGCCAACGGTAAGTTTTCTATGTTAAACCATTACACCATTGAAAAACTGGTTACGTTTGCAATCGAAAGAAAAATGACTATAGTTGAAGAGGTAATGGCCCCTAAACTATGTTCTGGGATGAAAGTTACAGCTTCAGTGAAATCCGTTTGCAAATCGGAGTGATAGATTAGAATCGAGAGCCAACGGTAAGTTTTCTATGTTAAACCATTACACCATTGAAAAACTGGTTACGTTTGCAATCGAAAGAAAAATGACTATAGTTGAAGAGGTAATGGCCCCTAAACTATGTTCTGGGATGAAAGTTACAGCTTCAGTGAAATCCGTTTGCAAATCGGAGTGATAGATTAGAATCGAGAGCCAACGGTAAGTTTTCTATGTTAAACCATTACACCATTGAAAAACTGGTTACGTTTGCAATCGAAAGAAAAATGACTATAGTTGAAGAGGTAATGGCCCCTAAACTATGTTCTGGGATGAAAGTTACAGCTTCAGTGAAATCCGTTTGCAAATCGGAGTGATAGATTAGAATCGAGAGCCAACGGTAAGTTTTCTATGTTAAACCATTACACCATTGAAAAACTGGTTACGTTTGCAATCGAAAGAAAAATGACTATAGTTGAAGAGGTAATGGCCCCTAAACTATGTTCTGGGATGAAAGTTACAGCTTCAGTGAAATCCGTTTGCAAATCGGAGTGATAGATTAGAATCGAGAGCCAACGGTAAGTTTTCTATGTTAAACCATTACACCATTGAAAAACTGGTTACGTTTGCAATCGAAAGAAAAATGACTATAGTTGAAGAGGTAATGGCCCCTAAACTATGTTCTGGGATGAAAGTTACAGCTTCAGTGAAATCCGTTTGCAAATCGGAGTGATAGATTAGAATCGAGAGCCAACGGTAAGTTTTCTATGTTAAACCATTACACCATTGAAAAACTGGTTACGTTTGCAATCGAAAGAAAAATGACTATAGTTGAAGAGGTAATGGCCCCTAAACTATGTTCTGGGATGAAAGTTACAGCTTCAGTGAAATCCGTTTGCAAATCGGAGTGATAGATTAGAATCGAGAGCCAACGGTAAGTTTTCTATGTTAAACCATTACACCATTGAAAAACTGGTTACGTTTGCAATCGAAAGAAAAATGACTATAGTTGAAGAGGTAATGGCCCCTAAACTATGTTCTGGGATGAAAGTTACAGCTTCAGTGAAATCCGTTTGCAAATCGGAGTGATAGATTAGAATCGAGAGCCAACGGTAAGTTTTCTATGTTAAACCATTACACCATTGAAAAACTGGTTACGTTTGCAATCGAAAGAAAAATGACTATAGTTGAAGAGGTAATGGCCCCTAAACTATGTTCTGGGATGAAAGTTACAGCTTCAGTGAAATCCGTTTGCAAATCGGAGTGATAGATTAGAATCGAGAGCCAACGGTAAGTTTTCTATGTTAAACCATTACACCATTGAAAAACTGGTTACGTTTGCAATCGAAAGAAAAATGACTATAGTTGAAGAGGTAATGGCCCCTAAACTATGTTCTGGGATGAAAGTTACAGCTTCAGTGAAATCCGTTTGCAAATCGGAGTGATAGATTAGAATCGAGAGCCAACGGTAAGTTTTCTATGTTAAACCATTACACCATTGAAAAACTGGTTACGTTTGCAATCGAAAGAAAAATGACTATAGTTGAAGAGGTAATGGCCCCTAAACTATGTTCTGGGATGAAAGTTACAGCTTCAGTGAAATCCGTTTGCAAATCGGAGTGATAGATTAGAATCGAGAGCCAACGGTAAGTTTTCTATGTTAAACCATTACACCATTGAAAAACTGGTTACGTTTGCAATCGAAAGAAAAATGACTATAGTTGAAGAGGTAATGGCCCCTAAACTATGTTCTGGGATGAAAGTTACAGCTTCAGTGAAATCCGTTTGCAAATCGGAGTGATAGATTAGAATCGAGAGCCAACGGTAAGTTTTCTATGTTAAACCATTACACCATTGAAAAACTGGTTACGTTTGCAATCGAAAGAAAAATGACTATAGTTGAAGAGGTAATGGCCCCTAAACTATGTTCTGGGATGAAAGTTACAGCTTCAGTGAAATCCGTTTGCAAATCGGAGTGATAGATTAGAATCGAGAGCCAACGGTAAGTTTTCTATGTTAAACCATTACACCATTGAAAAACTGGTTACGTTTGCAATCGAAAGAAAAATGACTATAGTTGAAGAGGTAATGGCCCCTAAACTATGTTCTGGGATGAAAGTTACAGCTTCAGTGAAATCCGTTTGCAAATCGGAGTGATAGATTAGAATCGAGAGCCAACGGTAAGTTTTCTATGTTAAACCATTACACCATTGAAAAACTGGTTACGTTTGCAATCGAAAGAAAAATGACTATAGTTGAAGAGGTAATGGCCCCTAAACTATGTTCTGGGATGAAAGTTACAGCTTCAGTGAAATCCGTTTGCAAATCGGAGTGATAGATTAGAATCGAGAGCCAACGGTAAGTTTTCTATGTTAAACCATTACACCATTGAAAAACTGGTTACGTTTGCAATCGAAAGAAAAATGACTATAGTTGAAGAGGTAATGGCCCCTAAACTATGTTCTGGGATGAAAGTTACAGCTTCAGTGAAATCCGTTTGCAAATCGGAGTGATAGATTAGAATCGAGAGCCAACGGTAAGTTTTCTATGTTAAACCATTACACCATTGAAAAACTGGTTACGTTTGCAATCGAAAGAAAAATGACTATAGTTGAAGAGGTAATGGCCCCTAAACTATGTTCTGGGATGAAAGTTACAGCTTCAGTGAAATCCGTTTGCAAATCGGAGTGATAGATTAGAATCGAGAGCCAACGGTAAGTTTTCTATGTTAAACCATTACACCATTGAAAAACTGGTTACGTTTGCAATCGAAAGAAAAATGACTATAGTTGAAGAGGTAATGGCCCCTAAACTATGTTCTGGGATGAAAGTTACAGCTTCAGTGAAATCCGTTTGCAAATCGGAGTGATAGATTAGAATCGAGAGCCAACGGTAAGTTTTCTATGTTAAACCATTACACCATTGAAAAACTGGTTACGTTTGCAATCGAAAGAAAAATGACTATAGTTGAAGAGGTAATGGCCCCTAAACTATGTTCTGGGATGAAAGTTACAGCTTCAGTGAAATCCGTTTGCAAATCGGAGTGATAGATTAGAATCGAGAGCCAACGGTAAGTTTTCTATGTTAAACCATTACACCATTGAAAAACTGGTTACGTTTGCAATCGAAAGAAAAATGACTATAGTTGAAGAGGTAATGGCCCCTAAACTATGTTCTGGGATGAAAGTTACAGCTTCAGTGAAATCCGTTTGCAAATCGGAGTGATAGATTAGAATCGAGAGCCAACGGTAAGTTTTCTATGTTAAACCATTACACCATTGAAAAACTGGTTACGTTTGCAATCGAAAGAAAAATGACTATAGTTGAAGAGGTAATGGCCCCTAAACTATGTTCTGGGATGAAAGTTACAGCTTCAGTGAAATCCGTTTGCAAATCGGAGTGATAGATTAGAATCGAGAGCCAACGGTAAGTTTTCTATGTTAAACCATTACACCATTGAAAAACTGGTTACGTTTGCAATCGAAAGAAAAATGACTATAGTTGAAGAGGTAATGGCCCCTAAACTATGTTCTGGGATGAAAGTTACAGCTTCAGTGAAATCCGTTTGCAAATCGGAGTGATAGATTAGAATCGAGAGCCAACGGTAAGTTTTCTATGTTAAACCATTACACCATTGAAAAACTGGTTACGTTTGCAATCGAAAGAAAAATGACTATAGTTGAAGAGGTAATGGCCCCTAAACTATGTTCTGGGATGAAAGTTACAGCTTCAGTGAAATCCGTTTGCAAATCGGAGTGATAGATTAGAATCGAGAGCCAACGGTAAGTTTTCTATGTTAAACCATTACACCATTGAAAAACTGGTTACGTTTGCAATCGAAAGAAAAATGACTATAGTTGAAGAGGTAATGGCCCCTAAACTATGTTCTGGGATGAAAGTTACAGCTTCAGTGAAATCCGTTTGCAAATCGGAGTGATAGATTAGAATCGAGAGCCAACGGTAAGTTTTCTATGTTAAACCATTACACCATTGAAAAACTGGTTACGTTTGCAATCGAAAGAAAAATGACTATAGTTGAAGAGGTAATGGCCCCTAAACTATGTTCTGGGATGAAAGTTACAGCTTCAGTGAAATCCGTTTGCAAATCGGAGTGATAGATTAGAATCGAGAGCCAACGGTAAGTTTTCTATGTTAAACCATTACACCATTGAAAAACTGGTTACGTTTGCAATCGAAAGAAAAATGACTATAGTTGAAGAGGTAATGGCCCCTAAACTATGTTCTGGGATGAAAGTTACAGCTTCAGTGAAATCCGTTTGCAAATCGGAGTGATAGATTAGAATCGAGAGCCAACGGTAAGTTTTCTATGTTAAACCATTACACCATTGAAAAACTGGTTACGTTTGCAATCGAAAGAAAAATGACTATAGTTGAAGAGGTAATGGCCCCTAAACTATGTTCTGGGATGAAAGTTACAGCTTCAGTGAAATCCGTTTGCAAATCGGAGTGATAGATTAGAATCGAGAGCCAACGGTAAGTTTTCTATGTTAAACCATTACACCATTGAAAAACTGGTTACGTTTGCAATCGAAAGAAAAATGACTATAGTTGAAGAGGTAATGGCCCCTAAACTATGTTCTGGGATGAAAGTTACAGCTTCAGTGAAATCCGTTTGCAAATCGGAGTGATAGATTAGAATCGAGAGCCAACGGTAAGTTTTCTATGTTAAACCATTACACCATTGAAAAACTGGTTACGTTTGCAATCGAAAGAAAAATGACTATAGTTGAAGAGGTAATGGCCCCTAAACTATGTTCTGGGATGAAAGTTACAGCTTCAGTGAAATCCGTTTGCAAATCGGAGTGATAGATTAGAATCGAGAGCCAACGGTAAGTTTTCTATGTTAAACCATTACACCATTGAAAAACTGGTTACGTTTGCAATCGAAAGAAAAATGACTATAGTTGAAGAGGTAATGGCCCCTAAACTATGTTCTGGGATGAAAGTTACAGCTTCAGTGAAATCCGTTTGCAAATCGGAGTGATAGATTAGAATCGAGAGCCAACGGTAAGTTTTCTATGTTAAACCATTACACCATTGAAAAACTGGTTACGTTTGCAATCGAAAGAAAAATGACTATAGTTGAAGAGGTAATGGCCCCTAAACTATGTTCTGGGATGAAAGTTACAGCTTCAGTGAAATCCGTTTGCAAATCGGAGTGATAGATTAGAATCGAGAGCCAACGGTAAGTTTTCTATGTTAAACCATTACACCATTGAAAAACTGGTTACGTTTGCAATCGAAAGAAAAATGACTATAGTTGAAGAGGTAATGGCCCCTAAACTATGTTCTGGGATGAAAGTTACAGCTTCAGTGAAATCCGTTTGCAAATCGGAGTGATAGATTAGAATCGAGAGCCAACGGTAAGTTTTCTATGTTAAACCATTACACCATTGAAAAACTGGTTACGTTTGCAATCGAAAGAAAAATGACTATAGTTGAAGAGGTAATGGCCCCTAAACTATGTTCTGGGATGAAAGTTACAGCTTCAGTGAAATCCGTTTGCAAATCGGAGTGATAGATTAGAATCGAGAGCCAACGGTAAGTTTTCTATGTTAAACCATTACACCATTGAAAAACTGGTTACGTTTGCAATCGAAAGAAAAATGACTATAGTTGAAGAGGTAATGGCCCCTAAACTATGTTCTGGGATGAAAGTTACAGCTTCAGTGAAATCCGTTTGCAAATCGGAGTGATAGATTAGAATCGAGAGCCAACGGTAAGTTTTCTATGTTAAACCATTACACCATTGAAAAACTGGTTACGTTTGCAATCGAAAGAAAAATGACTATAGTTGAAGAGGTAATGGCCCCTAAACTATGTTCTGGGATGAAAGTTACAGCTTCAGTGAAATCCGTTTGCAAATCGGAGTGATAGATTAGAATCGAGAGCCAACGGTAAGTTTTCTATGTTAAACCATTACACCATTGAAAAACTGGTTACGTTTGCAATCGAAAGAAAAATGACTATAGTTGAAGAGGTAATGGCCCCTAAACTATGTTCTGGGATGAAAGTTACAGCTTCAGTGAAATCCGTTTGCAAATCGGAGTGATAGATTAGAATCGAGAGCCAACGGTAAGTTTTCTATGTTAAACCATTACACCATTGAAAAACTGGTTACGTTTGCAATCGAAAGAAAAATGACTATAGTTGAAGAGGTAATGGCCCCTAAACTATGTTCTGGGATGAAAGTTACAGCTTCAGTGAAATCCGTTTGCAAATCGGAGTGATAGATTAGAATCGAGAGCCAACGGTAAGTTTTCTATGTTAAACCATTACACCATTGAAAAACTGGTTACGTTTGCAATCGAAAGAAAAATGACTATAGTTGAAGAGGTAATGGCCCCTAAACTATGTTCTGGGATGAAAGTTACAGCTTCAGTGAAATCCGTTTGCAAATCGGAGTGATAGATTAGAATCGAGAGCCAACGGTAAGTTTTCTATGTTAAACCATTACACCATTGAAAAACTGGTTACGTTTGCAATCGAAAGAAAAATGACTATAGTTGAAGAGGTAATGGCCCCTAAACTATGTTCTGGGATGAAAGTTACAGCTTCAGTGAAATCCGTTTGCAAATCGGAGTGATAGATTAGAATCGAGAGCCAACGGTAAGTTTTCTATGTTAAACCATTACACCATTGAAAAACTGGTTACGTTTGCAATCGAAAGAAAAATGACTATAGTTGAAGAGGTAATGGCCCCTAAACTATGTTCTGGGATGAAAGTTACAGCTTCAGTGAAATCCGTTTGCAAATCGGAGTGATAGATTAGAATCGAGAGCCAACGGTAAGTTTTCTATGTTAAACCATTACACCATTGAAAAACTGGTTACGTTTGCAATCGAAAGAAAAATGACTATAGTTGAAGAGGTAATGGCCCCTAAACTATGTTCTGGGATGAAAGTTACAGCTTCAGTGAAATCCGTTTGCAAATCGGAGTGATAGATTAGAATCGAGAGCCAACGGTAAGTTTTCTATGTTAAACCATTACACCATTGAAAAACTGGTTACGTTTGCAATCGAAAGAAAAATGACTATAGTTGAAGAGGTAATGGCCCCTAAACTATGTTCTGGGATGAAAGTTACAGCTTCAGTGAAATCCGTTTGCAAATCGGAGTGATAGATTAGAATCGAGAGCCAACGGTAAGTTTTCTATGTTAAACCATTACACCATTGAAAAACTGGTTACGTTTGCAATCGAAAGAAAAATGACTATAGTTGAAGAGGTAATGGCCCCTAAACTATGTTCTGGGATGAAAGTTACAGCTTCAGTGAAATCCGTTTGCAAATCGGAGTGATAGATTAGAATCGAGAGCCAACGGTAAGTTTTCTATGTTAAACCATTACACCATTGAAAAACTGGTTACGTTTGCAATCGAAAGAAAAATGACTATAGTTGAAGAGGTAATGGCCCCTAAACTATGTTCTGGGATGAAAGTTACAGCTTCAGTGAAATCCGTTTGCAAATCGGAGTGATAGATAGATTAGAATCGAGAGCCAACGGTAAGTTTTCTATGTTAAACCATTACACCATTGAAAAACTGGTTACGTTTGCAATCGAAAGAAAAATGACTATAGTTGAAGAGGTAATGGCCCCTAAACTATGTTCTGGGATGAAAGTTACAGCTTCAGTGAAATCCGTTTGCAAATCGGAGTGATAGATTAGAATCGAGAGCCAACGGTAAGTTTTCTATGTTAAACCATTACACCATTGAAAAACTGGTTACGTTTGCAATCGAAAGAAAAATGACTATAGTTGAAGAGGTAATGGCCCCTAAACTATGTTCTGGGATGAAAGTTACAGCTTCAGTGAAATCCGTTTGCAAATCGGAGTGATAGATTAGAATCGAGAGCCAACGGTAAGTTTTCTATGTTAAACCATTACACCATTGAAAAACTGGTTACGTTTGCAATCGAAAGAAAAATGACTATAGTTGAAGAGGTAATGGCCCCTAAACTATGTTCTGGGATGAAAGTTACAGCTTCAGTGAAATCCGTTTGCAAATCGGAGTGATAGATTAGAATCGAGAGCCAACGGTAAGTTTTCTATGTTAAACCATTACACCATTGAAAAACTGGTTACGTTTGCAATCGAAAGAAAAATGACTATAGTTGAAGAGGTAATGGCCCCTAAACTATGTTCTGGGATGAAAGTTACAGCTTCAGTGAAATCCGTTTGCAAATCGGAGTGATAGATTAGAATCGAGAGCCAACGGTAAGTTTTCTATGTTAAACCATTACACCATTGAAAAACTGGTTACGTTTGCAATCGAAAGAAAAATGACTATAGTTGAAGAGGTAATGGCCCCTAAACTATGTTCTGGGATGAAAGTTACAGCTTCAGTGAAATCCGTTTGCAAATCGGAGTGATAGATTAGAATCGAGAGCCAACGGTAAGTTTTCTATGTTAAACCATTACACCATTGAAAAACTGGTTACGTTTGCAATCGAAAGAAAAATGACTATAGTTGAAGAGGTAATGGCCCCTAAACTATGTTCTGGGATGAAAGTTACAGCTTCAGTGAAATCCGTTTGCAAATCGGAGTGATAGATTAGAATCGAGAGCCAACGGTAAGTTTTCTATGTTAAACCATTACACCATTGAAAAACTGGTTACGTTTGCAATCGAAAGAAAAATGACTATAGTTGAAGAGGTAATGGCCCCTAAACTATGTTCTGGGATGAAAGTTACAGCTTCAGTGAAATCCGTTTGCAAATCGGAGTGATAGATTAGAATCGAGAGCCAACGGTAAGTTTTCTATGTTAAACCATTACACCATTGAAAAACTGGTTACGTTTGCAATCGAAAGAAAAATGACTATAGTTGAAGAGGTAATGGCCCCTAAACTATGTTCTGGGATGAAAGTTACAGCTTCAGTGAAATCCGTTTGCAAATCGGAGTGATAGATTAGAATCGAGAGCCAACGGTAAGTTTTCTATGTTAAACCATTACACCATTGAAAAACTGGTTACGTTTGCAATCGAAAGAAAAATGACTATAGTTGAAGAGGTAATGGCCCCTAAACTATGTTCTGGGATGAAAGTTACAGCTTCAGTGAAATCCGTTTGCAAATCGGAGTGATAGATTAGAATCGAGAGCCAACGGTAAGTTTTCTATGTTAAACCATTACACCATTGAAAAACTGGTTACGTTTGCAATCGAAAGAAAAATGACTATAGTTGAAGAGGTAATGGCCCCTAAACTATGTTCTGGGATGAAAGTTACAGCTTCAGTGAAATCCGTTTGCAAATCGGAGTGATAGATTAGAATCGAGAGCCAACGGTAAGTTTTCTATGTTAAACCATTACACCATTGAAAAACTGGTTACGTTTGCAATCGAAAGAAAAATGACTATAGTTGAAGAGGTAATGGCCCCTAAACTATGTTCTGGGATGAAAGTTACAGCTTCAGTGAAATCCGTTTGCAAATCGGAGTGATAGATTAGAATCGAGAGCCAACGGTAAGTTTTCTATGTTAAACCATTACACCATTGAAAAACTGGTTACGTTTGCAATCGAAAGAAAAATGACTATAGTTGAAGAGGTAATGGCCCCTAAACTATGTTCTGGGATGAAAGTTACAGCTTCAGTGAAATCCGTTTGCAAATCGGAGTGATAGATTAGAATCGAGAGCCAACGGTAAGTTTTCTATGTTAAACCATTACACCATTGAAAAACTGGTTACGTTTGCAATCGAAAGAAAAATGACTATAGTTGAAGAGGTAATGGCCCCTAAACTATGTTCTGGGATGAAAGTTACAGCTTCAGTGAAATCCGTTTGCAAATCGGAGTGATAGATTAGAATCGAGAGCCAACGGTAAGTTTTCTATGTTAAACCATTACACCATTGAAAAACTGGTTACGTTTGCAATCGAAAGAAAAATGACTATAGTTGAAGAGGTAATGGCCCCTAAACTATGTTCTGGGATGAAAGTTACAGCTTCAGTGAAATCCGTTTGCAAATCGGAGTGATAGATTAGAATCGAGAGCCAACGGTAAGTTTTCTATGTTAAACCATTACACCATTGAAAAACTGGTTACGTTTGCAATCGAAAGAAAAATGACTATAGTTGAAGAGGTAATGGCCCCTAAACTATGTTCTGGGATGAAAGTTACAGCTTCAGTGAAATCCGTTTGCAAATCGGAGTGATAGATTAGAATCGAGAGCCAACGGTAAGTTTTCTATGTTAAACCATTACACCATTGAAAAACTGGTTACGTTTGCAATCGAAAGAAAAATGACTATAGTTGAAGAGGTAATGGCCCCTAAACTATGTTCTGGGATGAAAGTTACAGCTTCAGTGAAATCCGTTTGCAAATCGGAGTGATAGATTAGAATCGAGAGCCAACGGTAAGTTTTCTATGTTAAACCATTACACCATTGAAAAACTGGTTACGTTTGCAATCGAAAGAAAAATGACTATAGTTGAAGAGGTAATGGCCCCTAAACTATGTTCTGGGATGAAAGTTACAGCTTCAGTGAAATCCGTTTGCAAATCGGAGTGATAGATTAGAATCGAGAGCCAACGGTAAGTTTTCTATGTTAAACCATTACACCATTGAAAAACTGGTTACGTTTGCAATCGAAAGAAAAATGACTATAGTTGAAGAGGTAATGGCCCCTAAACTATGTTCTGGGATGAAAGTTACAGCTTCAGTGAAATCCGTTTGCAAATCGGAGTGATAGATTAGAATCGAGAGCCAACGGTAAGTTTTCTATGTTAAACCATTACACCATTGAAAAACTGGTTACGTTTGCAATCGAAAGAAAAATGACTATAGTTGAAGAGGTAATGGCCCCTAAACTATGTTCTGGGATGAAAGTTACAGCTTCAGTGAAATCCGTTTGCAAATCGGAGTGATAGATTAGAATCGAGAGCCAACGGTAAGTTTTCTATGTTAAACCATTACACCATTGAAAAACTGGTTACGTTTGCAATCGAAAGAAAAATGACTATAGTTGAAGAGGTAATGGCCCCTAAACTATGTTCTGGGATGAAAGTTACAGCTTCAGTGAAATCCGTTTGCAAATCGGAGTGATAGATTAGAATCGAGAGCCAACGGTAAGTTTTCTATGTTAAACCATTACACCATTGAAAAACTGGTTACGTTTGCAATCGAAAGAAAAATGACTATAGTTGAAGAGGTAATGGCCCCTAAACTATGTTCTGGGATGAAAGTTACAGCTTCAGTGAAATCCGTTTGCAAATCGGAGTGATAGATTAGAATCGAGAGCCAACGGTAAGTTTTCTATGTTAAACCATTACACCATTGAAAAACTGGTTACGTTTGCAATCGAAAGAAAAATGACTATAGTTGAAGAGGTAATGGCCCCTAAACTATGTTCTGGGATGAAAGTTACAGCTTCAGTGAAATCCGTTTGCAAATCGGAGTGATAGATTAGAATCGAGAGCCAACGGTAAGTTTTCTATGTTAAACCATTACACCATTGAAAAACTGGTTACGTTTGCAATCGAAAGAAAAATGACTATAGTTGAAGAGGTAATGGCCCCTAAACTATGTTCTGGGATGAAAGTTACAGCTTCAGTGAAATCCGTTTGCAAATCGGAGTGATAGATTAGAATCGAGAGCCAACGGTAAGTTTTCTATGTTAAACCATTACACCATTGAAAAACTGGTTACGTTTGCAATCGAAAGAAAAATGACTATAGTTGAAGAGGTAATGGCCCCTAAACTATGTTCTGGGATGAAAGTTACAGCTTCAGTGAAATCCGTTTGCAAATCGGAGTGATAGATTAGAATCGAGAGCCAACGGTAAGTTTTCTATGTTAAACCATTACACCATTGAAAAACTGGTTACGTTTGCAATCGAAAGAAAAATGACTATAGTTGAAGAGGTAATGGCCCCTAAACTATGTTCTGGGATGAAAGTTACAGCTTCAGTGAAATCCGTTTGCAAATCGGAGTGATAGATTAGAATCGAGAGCCAACGGTAAGTTTTCTATGTTAAACCATTACACCATTGAAAAACTGGTTACGTTTGCAATCGAAAGAAAAATGACTATAGTTGAAGAGGTAATGGCCCCTAAACTATGTTCTGGGATGAAAGTTACAGCTTCAGTGAAATCCGTTTGCAAATCGGAGTGATAGATTAGAATCGAGAGCCAACGGTAAGTTTTCTATGTTAAACCATTACACCATTGAAAAACTGGTTACGTTTGCAATCGAAAGAAAAATGACTATAGTTGAAGAGGTAATGGCCCCTAAACTATGTTCTGGGATGAAAGTTACAGCTTCAGTGAAATCCGTTTGCAAATCGGAGTGATAGATTAGAATCGAGAGCCAACGGTAAGTTTTCTATGTTAAACCATTACACCATTGAAAAACTGGTTACGTTTGCAATCGAAAGAAAAATGACTATAGTTGAAGAGGTAATGGCCCCTAAACTATGTTCTGGGATGAAAGTTACAGCTTCAGTGAAATCCGTTTGCAAATCGGAGTGATAGATTAGAATCGAGAGCCAACGGTAAGTTTTCTATGTTAAACCATTACACCATTGAAAAACTGGTTACGTTTGCAATCGAAAGAAAAATGACTATAGTTGAAGAGGTAATGGCCCCTAAACTATGTTCTGGGATGAAAGTTACAGCTTCAGTGAAATCCGTTTGCAAATCGGAGTGATAGATTAGAATCGAGAGCCAACGGTAAGTTTTCTATGTTAAACCATTACACCATTGAAAAACTGGTTACGTTTGCAATCGAAAGAAAAATGACTATAGTTGAAGAGGTAATGGCCCCTAAACTATGTTCTGGGATGAAAGTTACAGCTTCAGTGAAATCCGTTTGCAAATCGGAGTGATAGATTAGAATCGAGAGCCAACGGTAAGTTTTCTATGTTAAACCATTACACCATTGAAAAACTGGTTACGTTTGCAATCGAAAGAAAAATGACTATAGTTGAAGAGGTAATGGCCCCTAAACTATGTTCTGGGATGAAAGTTACAGCTTCAGTGAAATCCGTTTGCAAATCGGAGTGATAGATTAGAATCGAGAGCCAACGGTAAGTTTTCTATGTTAAACCATTACACCATTGAAAAACTGGTTACGTTTGCAATCGAAAGAAAAATGACTATAGTTGAAGAGGTAATGGCCCCTAAACTATGTTCTGGGATGAAAGTTACAGCTTCAGTGAAATCCGTTTGCAAATCGGAGTGATAGATTAGAATCGAGAGCCAACGGTAAGTTTTCTATGTTAAACCATTACACCATTGAAAAACTGGTTACGTTTGCAATCGAAAGAAAAATGACTATAGTTGAAGAGGTAATGGCCCCTAAACTATGTTCTGGGATGAAAGTTACAGCTTCAGTGAAATCCGTTTGCAAATCGGAGTGATAGATTAGAATCGAGAGCCAACGGTAAGTTTTCTATGTTAAACCATTACACCATTGAAAAACTGGTTACGTTTGCAATCGAAAGAAAAATGACTATAGTTGAAGAGGTAATGGCCCCTAAACTATGTTCTGGGATGAAAGTTACAGCTTCAGTGAAATCCGTTTGCAAATCGGAGTGATAGATTAGAATCGAGAGCCAACGGTAAGTTTTCTATGTTAAACCATTACACCATTGAAAAACTGGTTACGTTTGCAATCGAAAGAAAAATGACTATAGTTGAAGAGGTAATGGCCCCTAAACTATGTTCTGGGATGAAAGTTACAGCTTCAGTGAAATCCGTTTGCAAATCGGAGTGATAGATTAGAATCGAGAGCCAACGGTAAGTTTTCTATGTTAAACCATTACACCATTGAAAAACTGGTTACGTTTGCAATCGAAAGAAAAATGACTATAGTTGAAGAGGTAATGGCCCCTAAACTATGTTCTGGGATGAAAGTTACAGCTTCAGTGAAATCCGTTTGCAAATCGGAGTGATAGATTAGAATCGAGAGCCAACGGTAAGTTTTCTATGTTAAACCATTACACCATTGAAAAACTGGTTACGTTTGCAATCGAAAGAAAAATGACTATAGTTGAAGAGGTAATGGCCCCTAAACTATGTTCTGGGATGAAAGTTACAGCTTCAGTGAAATCCGTTTGCAAATCGGAGTGATAGATTAGAATCGAGAGCCAACGGTAAGTTTTCTATGTTAAACCATTACACCATTGAAAAACTGGTTACGTTTGCAATCGAAAGAAAAATGACTATAGTTGAAGAGGTAATGGCCCCTAAACTATGTTCTGGGATGAAAGTTACAGCTTCAGTGAAATCCGTTTGCAAATCGGAGTGATAGATTAGAATCGAGAGCCAACGGTAAGTTTTCTATGTTAAACCATTACACCATTGAAAAACTGGTTACGTTTGCAATCGAAAGAAAAATGACTATAGTTGAAGAGGTAATGGCCCCTAAACTATGTTCTGGGATGAAAGTTACAGCTTCAGTGAAATCCGTTTGCAAATCGGAGTGATAGATTAGAATCGAGAGCCAACGGTAAGTTTTCTATGTTAAACCATTACACCATTGAAAAACTGGTTACGTTTGCAATCGAAAGAAAAATGACTATAGTTGAAGAGGTAATGGCCCCTAAACTATGTTCTGGGATGAAAGTTACAGCTTCAGTGAAATCCGTTTGCAAATCGGAGTGATAGATTAGAATCGAGAGCCAACGGTAAGTTTTCTATGTTAAACCATTACACCATTGAAAAACTGGTTACGTTTGCAATCGAAAGAAAAATGACTATAGTTGAAGAGGTAATGGCCCCTAAACTATGTTCTGGGATGAAAGTTACAGCTTCAGTGAAATCCGTTTGCAAATCGGAGTGATAGATTAGAATCGAGAGCCAACGGTAAGTTTTCTATGTTAAACCATTACACCATTGAAAAACTGGTTACGTTTGCAATCGAAAGAAAAATGACTATAGTTGAAGAGGTAATGGCCCCTAAACTATGTTCTGGGATGAAAGTTACAGCTTCAGTGAAATCCGTTTGCAAATCGGAGTGATAGATTAGAATCGAGAGCCAACGGTAAGTTTTCTATGTTAAACCATTACACCATTGAAAAACTGGTTACGTTTGCAATCGAAAGAAAAATGACTATAGTTGAAGAGGTAATGGCCCCTAAACTATGTTCTGGGATGAAAGTTACAGCTTCAGTGAAATCCGTTTGCAAATCGGAGTGATAGATTAGAATCGAGAGCCAACGGTAAGTTTTCTATGTTAAACCATTACACCATTGAAAAACTGGTTACGTTTGCAATCGAAAGAAAAATGACTATAGTTGAAGAGGTAATGGCCCCTAAACTATGTTCTGGGATGAAAGTTACAGCTTCAGTGAAATCCGTTTGCAAATCGGAGTGATAGATTAGAATCGAGAGCCAACGGTAAGTTTTCTATGTTAAACCATTACACCATTGAAAAACTGGTTACGTTTGCAATCGAAAGAAAAATGACTATAGTTGAAGAGGTAATGGCCCCTAAACTATGTTCTGGGATGAAAGTTACAGCTTCAGTGAAATCCGTTTGCAAATCGGAGTGATAGATTAGAATCGAGAGCCAACGGTAAGTTTTCTATGTTAAACCATTACACCATTGAAAAACTGGTTACGTTTGCAATCGAAAGAAAAATGACTATAGTTGAAGAGGTAATGGCCCCTAAACTATGTTCTGGGATGAAAGTTACAGCTTCAGTGAAATCCGTTTGCAAATCGGAGTGATAGATTAGAATCGAGAGCCAACGGTAAGTTTTCTATGTTAAACCATTACACCATTGAAAAACTGGTTACGTTTGCAATCGAAAGAAAAATGACTATAGTTGAAGAGGTAATGGCCCCTAAACTATGTTCTGGGATGAAAGTTACAGCTTCAGTGAAATCCGTTTGCAAATCGGAGTGATAGATTAGAATCGAGAGCCAACGGTAAGTTTTCTATGTTAAACCATTACACCATTGAAAAACTGGTTACGTTTGCAATCGAAAGAAAAATGACTATAGTTGAAGAGGTAATGGCCCCTAAACTATGTTCTGGGATGAAAGTTACAGCTTCAGTGAAATCCGTTTGCAAATCGGAGTGATAGATTAGAATCGAGAGCCAACGGTAAGTTTTCTATGTTAAACCATTACACCATTGAAAAACTGGTTACGTTTGCAATCGAAAGAAAAATGACTATAGTTGAAGAGGTAATGGCCCCTAAACTATGTTCTGGGATGAAAGTTACAGCTTCAGTGAAATCCGTTTGCAAATCGGAGTGATAGATTAGAATCGAGAGCCAACGGTAAGTTTTCTATGTTAAACCATTACACCATTGAAAAACTGGTTACGTTTGCAATCGAAAGAAAAATGACTATAGTTGAAGAGGTAATGGCCCCTAAACTATGTTCTGGGATGAAAGTTACAGCTTCAGTGAAATCCGTTTGCAAATCGGAGTGATAGATTAGAATCGAGAGCCAACGGTAAGTTTTCTATGTTAAACCATTACACCATTGAAAAACTGGTTACGTTTGCAATCGAAAGAAAAATGACTATAGTTGAAGAGGTAATGGCCCCTAAACTATGTTCTGGGATGAAAGTTACAGCTTCAGTGAAATCCGTTTGCAAATCGGAGTGATAGATTAGAATCGAGAGCCAACGGTAAGTTTTCTATGTTAAACCATTACACCATTGAAAAACTGGTTACGTTTGCAATCGAAAGAAAAATGACTATAGTTGAAGAGGTAATGGCCCCTAAACTATGTTCTGGGATGAAAGTTACAGCTTCAGTGAAATCCGTTTGCAAATCGGAGTGATAGATTAGAATCGAGAGCCAACGGTAAGTTTTCTATGTTAAACCATTACACCATTGAAAAACTGGTTACGTTTGCAATCGAAAGAAAAATGACTATAGTTGAAGAGGTAATGGCCCCTAAACTATGTTCTGGGATGAAAGTTACAGCTTCAGTGAAATCCGTTTGCAAATCGGAGTGATAGATTAGAATCGAGAGCCAACGGTAAGTTTTCTATGTTAAACCATTACACCATTGAAAAACTGGTTACGTTTGCAATCGAAAGAAAAATGACTATAGTTGAAGAGGTAATGGCCCCTAAACTATGTTCTGGGATGAAAGTTACAGCTTCAGTGAAATCCGTTTGCAAATCGGAGTGATAGATTAGAATCGAGAGCCAACGGTAAGTTTTCTATGTTAAACCATTACACCATTGAAAAACTGGTTACGTTTGCAATCGAAAGAAAAATGACTATAGTTGAAGAGGTAATGGCCCCTAAACTATGTTCTGGGATGAAAGTTACAGCTTCAGTGAAATCCGTTTGCAAATCGGAGTGATAGATTAGAATCGAGAGCCAACGGTAAGTTTTCTATGTTAAACCATTACACCATTGAAAAACTGGTTACGTTTGCAATCGAAAGAAAAATGACTATAGTTGAAGAGGTAATGGCCCCTAAACTATGTTCTGGGATGAAAGTTACAGCTTCAGTGAAATCCGTTTGCAAATCGGAGTGATAGATTAGAATCGAGAGCCAACGGTAAGTTTTCTATGTTAAACCATTACACCATTGAAAAACTGGTTACGTTTGCAATCGAAAGAAAAATGACTATAGTTGAAGAGGTAATGGCCCCTAAACTATGTTCTGGGATGAAAGTTACAGCTTCAGTGAAATCCGTTTGCAAATCGGAGTGATAGATTAGAATCGAGAGCCAACGGTAAGTTTTCTATGTTAAACCATTACACCATTGAAAAACTGGTTACGTTTGCAATCGAAAGAAAAATGACTATAGTTGAAGAGGTAATGGCCCCTAAACTATGTTCTGGGATGAAAGTTACAGCTTCAGTGAAATCCGTTTGCAAATCGGAGTGATAGATTAGAATCGAGAGCCAACGGTAAGTTTTCTATGTTAAACCATTACACCATTGAAAAACTGGTTACGTTTGCAATCGAAAGAAAAATGACTATAGTTGAAGAGGTAATGGCCCCTAAACTATGTTCTGGGATGAAAGTTACAGCTTCAGTGAAATCCGTTTGCAAATCGGAGTGATAGATTAGAATCGAGAGCCAACGGTAAGTTTTCTATGTTAAACCATTACACCATTGAAAAACTGGTTACGTTTGCAATCGAAAGAAAAATGACTATAGTTGAAGAGGTAATGGCCCCTAAACTATGTTCTGGGATGAAAGTTACAGCTTCAGTGAAATCCGTTTGCAAATCGGAGTGATAGATTAGAATCGAGAGCCAACGGTAAGTTTTCTATGTTAAACCATTACACCATTGAAAAACTGGTTACGTTTGCAATCGAAAGAAAAATGACTATAGTTGAAGAGGTAATGGCCCCTAAACTATGTTCTGGGATGAAAGTTACAGCTTCAGTGAAATCCGTTTGCAAATCGGAGTGATAGATTAGAATCGAGAGCCAACGGTAAGTTTTCTATGTTAAACCATTACACCATCTGAAAAACTGGTTACGTTTGCAATCGAAAGAAAAATGACTATAGTTGAAGAGGTAATGGCCCCTAAACTATGTTCTGGGATGAAAGTTACAGCTTCAGTGAAATCCGTTTGCAAATCGGAGTGATAGATTAGAATCGAGAGCCAACGGTAAGTTTTCTATGTTAAACCATTACACCATTGAAAAACTGGTTACGTTTGCAATCGAAAGAAAAATGACTATAGTTGAAGAGGTAATGGCCCCTAAACTATGTTCTGGGATGAAAGTTACAGCTTCAGTGAAATCCGTTTGCAAATCGGAGTGATAGATTAGAATCGAGAGCCAACGGTAAGTTTTCTATGTTAAACCATTACACCATTGAAAAACTGGTTACGTTTGCAATCGAAAGAAAAATGACTATAGTTGAAGAGGTAATGGCCCCTAAACTATGTTCTGGGATGAAAGTTACAGCTTCAGTGAAATCCGTTTGCAAATCGGAGTGATAGATTAGAATCGAGAGCCAACGGTAAGTTTTCTATGTTAAACCATTACACCATTGAAAAACTGGTTACGTTTGCAATCGAAAGAAAAATGACTATAGTTGAAGAGGTAATGGCCCCTAAACTATGTTCTGGGATGAAAGTTACAGCTTCAGTGAAATCCGTTTGCAAATCGGAGTGATAGATTAGAATCGAGAGCCAACGGTAAGTTTTCTATGTTAAACCATTACACCATTGAAAAACTGGTTACGTTTGCAATCGAAAGAAAAATGACTATAGTTGAAGAGGTAATGGCCCCTAAACTATGTTCTGGGATGAAAGTTACAGCTTCAGTGAAATCCGTTTGCAAATCGGAGTGATAGATTAGAATCGAGAGCCAACGGTAAGTTTTCTATGTTAAACCATTACACCATTGAAAAACTGGTTACGTTTGCAATCGAAAGAAAAATGACTATAGTTGAAGAGGTAATGGCCCCTAAACTATGTTCTGGGATGAAAGTTACAGCTTCAGTGAAATCCGTTTGCAAATCGGAGTGATAGATTAGAATCGAGAGCCAACGGTAAGTTTTCTATGTTAAACCATTACACCATTGAAAAACTGGTTACGTT
>NW_027152693.1:0-31959 GCF_040937935.1 Hyperolius riggenbachi
AAACGGATTTCACTGAAGCTGTAACCTTCATCCCAGAACATAGTTTAGGGGCCATTACCTCTTCAACTATAGTCATTTTTCTTTCGATTGCAAACGTAACCAGTTTTTCAATGGTGTAATGGTTTAACATAGAAAACGTACCGTTGGCTCTAGATTCTAATCTATCACTCCGATTTGCAAACGGATTTCACTGAAGCTGTAACTTTCATCCCAGAACATAGTTTAGGGGCCATTACCTCTTCAACTATAGTCATTTTTCTTTCGATTGCAAACGTAACCAGTTTTTCAATGGTGTAATGGTTTAACATAGAAAACTTACCGTTGGCTCTCGATTCTAATCTATCACTCCGATTTGCAAACGGATTTCACTGAAGCTGTAACTTTCATCCCAGAACATAGTTTAGGGGCCATTACCTCTTCAACTATAGTCATTTTTCTTTCGATTGCAAACGTAACCAGTTTTTCAATGGTGTAATGGTTTAACATAGAAAACTTACCGTTGGCTCTCGATTCTAATCTATCACTCCGATTTGCAAACGGATTTCACTGAAGCTGTAACTTTCATCCCAGAACATAGTTTAGGGGCCATTACCTCTTCAACTATAGTCATTTTTCTTTCGATTGCAAACGTAACCAGTTTTTCAATGGTGTAATGGTTTAACATAGAAAACTTACCGTTGGCTCTCGATTCTAATCTATCACTCCGATTTGCAAACGGATTTCACTGAAGCTGTAACTTTCATCCCAGAACATAGTTTAGGGGCCATTACCTCTTCAACTATAGTCATTTTTCTTTCGATTGCAAACGTAACCAGTTTTTCAATGGTGTAATGGTTTAACATAGAAAACTTACCGTTGGCTCTCGATTCTAATCTATCACTCCGATTTGCAAACGGATTTCACTGAAGCTGTAACTTTCATCCCAGAACATAGTTTAGGGGCCATTACCTCTTCAACTATAGTCATTTTTCTTTCGATTGCAAACGTAACCAGTTTTTCAATGGTGTAATGGTTTAACATAGAAAACTTACCGTTGGCTCTCGATTCTAATCTATCACTCCGATTTGCAAACGGATTTCACTGAAGCTGTAACTTTCATCCCAGAACATAGTTTAGGGGCCATTACCTCTTCAACTATAGTCATTTTTCTTTCGATTGCAAACGTAACCAGTTTTTCAATGGTGTAATGGTTTAACATAGAAAACTTACCGTTGGCTCTCGATTCTAATCTATCACTCCGATTTGCAAACGGATTTCACTGAAGCTGTAACTTTCATCCCAGAACATAGTTTAGGGGCCATTACCTCTTCAACTATAGTCATTTTTCTTTCGATTGCAAACGTAACCAGTTTTTCAATGGTGTAATGGTTTAACATAGAAAACTTACCGTTGGCTCTCGATTCTAATCTATCACTCCGATTTGCAAACGGATTTCACTGAAGCTGTAACTTTCATCCCAGAACATAGTTTAGGGGCCATTACCTCTTCAACTATAGTCATTTTTCTTTCGATTGCAAACGTAACCAGTTTTTCAATGGTGTAATGGTTTAACATAGAAAACTTACCGTTGGCTCTCGATTCTAATCTATCACTCCGATTTGCAAACGGATTTCACTGAAGCTGTAACTTTCATCCCAGAACATAGTTTAGGGGCCATTACCTCTTCAACTATAGTCATTTTTCTTTCGATTGCAAACGTAACCAGTTTTTCAATGGTGTAATGGTTTAACATAGAAAACTTACCGTTGGCTCTCGATTCTAATCTATCACTCCGATTTGCAAACGGATTTCACTGAAGCTGTAACTTTCATCCCAGAACATAGTTTAGGGGCCATTACCTCTTCAACTATAGTCATTTTTCTTTCGATTGCAAACGTAACCAGTTTTTCAATGGTGTAATGGTTTAACATAGAAAACTTACCGTTGGCTCTCGATTCTAATCTATCACTCCGATTTGCAAACGGATTTCACTGAAGCTGTAACTTTCATCCCAGAACATAGTTTAGGGGCCATTACCTCTTCAACTATAGTCATTTTTCTTTCGATTGCAAACGTAACCAGTTTTTCAATGGTGTAATGGTTTAACATAGAAAACTTACCGTTGGCTCTCGATTCTAATCTATCACTCCGATTTGCAAACGGATTTCACTGAAGCTGTAACTTTCATCCCAGAACATAGTTTAGGGGCCATTACCTCTTCAACTATAGTCATTTTTCTTTCGATTGCAAACGTAACCAGTTTTTCAATGGTGTAATGGTTTAACATAGAAAACGTACCGTTGGCTCTCGATTCTAATCTATCACTCCGATTTGCAAACGGATTTCACTGAAGCTGTAACTTTCATCCCAGAACATAGTTTAGGGGCCATTACCTCTTCAACTATAGTCATTTTTCTTTCGATTGCAAACGTAACCAGTTTTTCAATGGTGTAATGGTTTAACATAGAAAACTTACCGTTGGCTCTCGATTCTAATCTATCACTCCGATTTGCAAACGGATTTCACTGAAGCTGTAACTTTCATCCCAGAACATAGTTTAGGGGCCATTACCTCTTCAACTATAGTCATTTTTCTTTCGATTGCAAACGTAACCAGTTTTTCAATGGTGTAATGGTTTAACATAGAAAACTTACCGTTGGCTCTCGATTCTAATCTATCACTCCGATTTGCAAACGGATTTCACTGAAGCTGTAACTTTCATCCCAGAACATAGTTTAGGGGCCATTACCTCTTCAACTATAGTCATTTTTCTTTCGATTGCAAACGTAACCAGTTTTTCAATGGTGTAATGGTTTAACATAGAAAACTTACCGTTGGCTCTCGATTCTAATCTATCACTCCGATTTGCAAACGGATTTCACTGAAGCTGTAACTTTCATCCCAGAACATAGTTTAGGGGCCATTACCTCTTCAACTATAGTCATTTTTCTTTCGATTGCAAACGTAACCAGTTTTTCAATGGTGTAATGGTTTAACATAGAAAACTTACCGTTGGCTCTCGATTCTAATCTATCACTCCGATTTGCAAACGGATTTCACTGAAGCTGTAACTTTCATCCCAGAACATAGTTTAGGGGCCATTACCTCTTCAACTATAGTCATTTTTCTTTCGATTGCAAACGTAACCAGTTTTTCAATGGTGTAATGGTTTAACATAGAAAACTTACCGTTGGCTCTCGATTCTAATCTATCACTCCGATTTGCAAACGGATTTCACTGAAGCTGTAACTTTCATCCCAGAACATAGTTTAGGGGCCATTACCTCTTCAACTATAGTCATTTTTCTTTCGATTGCAAACGTAACCAGTTTTTCAATGGTGTAATGGTTTAACATAGAAAACTTACCGTTGGCTCTCGATTCTAATCTATCACTCCGATTCGCAAACGGATTTCACTGAAGCTGTAACTTTCATCCCAGAACATAGTTTAGGGGCCATTACCTCTTCAACTATAGTCATTTTTCTTTCGATTGCAAACGTAACCAGTTATTCAATGGTGTAATGGTTTAACATAGAAAACTTACCGTTGGCTCTCGATTCTAATCTATCACTCCGATTTGCAAACGGATTTCACTGAAGCTGTAACTTTCATCCCAGAACATAGTTTAGGGGCCATTACCTCTTCAACTATAGTCATTTTTCTTTCGATTGCAAACGTAACCAGTTTTTCAATGGTGTAATGGTTTAACATAGAAAACTTACCGTTGGCTCTCGATTCTAATCTATCACTCCGATTTGCAAACGGATTTCACTGAAGCTGTAACTTTCATCCCAGAACATAGTTTAGGGGCCATTACCTCTTCAACTATAGTCATTTTTCTTTCGATTGCAAACGTAACCAGTTTTTCAATGGTGTAAGGGTTTAACATAGAAAACTTACCGTTGGCTCTCGATTCTAATCTATCACTCCGATTTGCAAACGGATTTCACTAAAGCTGTAACCTTCATCCCAGAACATAGTTTAGGGGCCATTACCTCTTCAACTATAGTCATTTTTCTTTCGATTGCAAACGTAACCAGTTTTTCAATGGTGTAATGGTTTAACATAGAAAACGTACCGTTGGCTCTAGATTCTAATTTATCACTCCGATTTGCAAACGGATTTCACTGAAGCTGTAACTTTCATCCCAGAACATAGTTTAGGGGCCATTACCTCTTCAACTATAGTCATTTTTCTTTCGATTGCAAACGTAACCAGTTTTTCAATGGTGTAATGGTTTAACATAGAAAACTTACCGTTGGCTCTCGATTCTAATCTATCACTCCGATTTGCAAACGGATTTCACTGAAGCTGTAACTTTCATCCCAGAACATAGTTTAGGGGCCATTACCTCTTCAACTATAGTCATTTTTCTTTCGATTGCAAACGTAACCAGTTTTTCAATGGTGTAATGGTTTAACATAGAAAACTTACCGTTGGCTCTCGATTCTAATCTATCACTCCGATTTGCAAACGGATTTCACTGAAGCTGTAACTTTCATCCCAGAACATAGTTTAGGGGCCATTACCTCTTCAACTATAGTCATTTTTCTTTCGATTGCAAACGTAACCAGTTTTTCAATGGTGTAATGGTTTAACATAGAAAACTTACCGTTGGCTCTCGATTCTAATCTATCACTTCGATTTGCAAACGGATTTCACTGAAGCTGTAACTTTCATCCCAGAACATAGTTTAGGGGCCATTACCTCTTCAACTATAGTCATTTTTCTTTCGATTGCAAACGTAACCAGTTTTTCAATGGTGTAATGGTTTAACATAGAAAACTTACCGTTGGCTCTCGATTCTAATCTATCACTCCGATTCGCAAACGGATTTCACTGAAGCTGTAACTTTCATCCCAGAACATAGTTTAGGGGCCATTACCTCTTCAACTATAGTCATTTTTCTTTCGATTGCAAACGTAACCAGTTATTCAATGGTGTAATGGTTTAACATAGAAAACTTACCGTTGGCTCTCGATTCTAATCTATCACTCCGATTTGCAAACGGATTTCACTGAAGCTGTAACTTTCATCCCAGAACATAGTTTAGGGGCCATTACCTCTTCAACTATAGTCATTTTTCTTTCGATTGCAAACGTAACCAGTTTTTCAATGGTGTAATGGTTTAACATAGAAAACTTACCGTTGGCTCTCGATTCTAATCTATCACTCCGATTTGCAAACGGATTTCACTGAAGCTGTAACTTTCATCCCAGAACATAGTTTAGGGGCCATTACCTCTTCAACTATAGTCATTTTTCTTTCGATTGCAAACGTAACCAGTTTTTCAATGGTGTAATGGTTTAACATAGAAAACTTACCGTTGGCTCTCGATTCTAATCTATCACTCCGATTTGCAAACGGATTTCACTGAAGCTGTAACTTTCATCCCAGAACATAGTTTAGGGGCCATTACCTCTTCAACTATAGTCATTTTTCTTTCGATTGCAAACGTAACCAGTTTTTCAATGGTGTAATGGTTTAACATAGAAAACTTACCGTTGGCTCTCGATTCTAATCTATCACTCCGATTTGCAAACGGATTTCACTGAAGCTGTAACTTTCATCCCAGAACATAGTTTAGGGGCCATTACCTCTTCAACTATAGTCATTTTTCTTTCGATTGCAAACGTAACCAGTTTTTCAATGGTGTAATGGTTTAACATAGAAAACTTACCGTTGGCTCTCGATTCTAATCTATCACTCCGATTTGCAAACGGATTTCACTGAAGCTGTAACTTTCATCCCAGAACATAGTTTAGGGGCCATTACTTCTTCAACTATAGTCATTTTTCTTTCGATTGCAAACGTAACCAGTTTTTCAATGGTGTAATGGTTTAACATAGAAAACTTACCGTTGGCTCTCGATTCTAATCTATCACTCCGATTTGCAAACGGATTTCACTGAAGCTGTAACTTTCATCCCAGAACATAGTTTAGGGGCCATTACCTCTTCAACTATAGTCATTTTTCTTTCGATTGCAAACGTAACCAGTTTTTCAATGGTGTAATGGTTTAACATAGAAAACTTACCGTTGGCTCTCGATTCTAATCTATCACTCCGATTTGCAAACGGATTTCACTGAAGCTGTAACTTTCATCCCAGAACATAGTTTAGGGGCCATTACCTCTTCAACTATAGTCATTTTTCTTTCGATTGCAAACGTAACCAGTTTTTCAATGGTGTAATGGTTTAACATAGAAAACTTACCGTTGGCTCTCGATTCTAATCTATCACTCCGATTCGCAAACGGATTTCACTGAAGCTGTAACTTTCATCCCAGAACATAGTTTAGGGGCCATTACCTCTTCAACTATAGTCATTTTTCTTTCGATTGCAAACGTAACCAGTTATTCAATGGTGTAATGGTTTAACATAGAAAACTTACCGTTGGCTCTCGATTCTAATCTATCACTCCGATTTGCAAACGGATTTCACTGAAGCTGTAACTTTCATCCCAGAATATAGTTTAGGGGCCATTACCTCTTCAACTATAGTCATTTTTCTTTCGATTGCAAACGTAACCAGTTTTTCAATGGTGTAATGGTTTAACATAGAAAACTTACCGTTGGCTCTCGATTCTAATCTATCACTCCGATTTGCAAACGGATTTCACTGAAGCTGTAACTTTCATCCCAGAACATAGTTTAGGGGCCATTACCTCTTCAACTATAGTCATTTTTCTTTCGATTGCAAACGTAACCAGTTTTTCAATGGTGTAAGGGTTTAACATAGAAAACTTACCGTTGGCTCTCGATTCTAATCTATCACTCCGATTTGCAAACGGATTTCACTGAAGCTGTAACCTTCATCCCAGAACATAGTTTAGGGGCCATTACCTCTTCAACTATAGTCATTTTTCTTTCGATTGCAAACGTAACCAGTTTTTCAATGGTGTAATGGTTTAACATAGAAAACGTACCGTTGGCTCTAGATTCTAATTTATCACTCCGATTTGCAAACGGATTTCACTGAAGCTGTAACTTTCATCCCAGAACATAGTTTAGGGGCCATTACCTCTTCAACTATAGTCATTTTTCTTTCGATTGCAAACGTAACCAGTTTTTCAATGGTGTAATGGTTTAACATAGAAAACTTACCGTTGGCTCTCGATTCTAATCTATCACTCCGATTTGCAAACGGATTTCACTGAAGCTGTAACTTTCATCCCAGAACATAGTTTAGGGGCCATTACCTCTTCAACTATAGTCATTTTTCTTTCGATTGCAAACGTAACCAGTTTTTCAATGGTGTAATGGTTTAACATAGAAAACTTACCGTTGGCTCTCGATTCTAATCTATCACTCCGATTTGCAAACGGATTTCACTGAAGCTGTAACTTTCATCCCAGAACATAGTTTAGGGGCCATTACCTCTTCAACTATAGTCATTTTTCTTTCGATTGCAAACGTAACCAGTTTTTCAATGGTGTAATGGTTTAACATAGAAAACTTACCGTTGGCTCTCGATTCTAATCTATCACTTCGATTTGCAAACGGATTTCACTGAAGCTGTAACTTTCATCCCAGAACATAGTTTAGGGGCCATTACCTCTTCAACTATAGTCATTTTTCTTTCGATTGCAAACGTAACCAGTTTTTCAATGGTGTAATGGTTTAACATAGAAAACTTACCGTTGGCTCTCGATTCTAATCTATCACTCCGATTCGCAAACGGATTTCACTGAAGCTGTAACTTTCATCCCAGAACATAGTTTAGGGGCCATTACCTCTTCAACTATAGTCATTTTTCTTTCGATTGCAAACGTAACCAGTTATTCAATGGTGTAATGGTTTAACATAGAAAACTTACCGTTGGCTCTCGATTCTAATCTATCACTCCGATTTGCAAACGGATTTCACTGAAGCTGTAACTTTCATCCCAGAACATAGTTTAGGGGCCATTACCTCTTCAACTATAGTCATTTTTCTTTCGATTGCAAACGTAACCAGTTTTTCAATGGTGTAATGGTTTAACATAGAAAACTTACCGTTGGCTCTCGATTCTAATCTATCACTCCGATTTGCAAACGGATTTCACTGAAGCTGTAACTTTCATCCCAGAACATAGTTTAGGGGCCATTACCTCTTCAACTATAGTCATTTTTCTTTCGATTGCAAACGTAACCAGTTTTTCAATGGTGTAATGGTTTAACATAGAAAACTTACCGTTGGCTCTCGATTCTAATCTATCACTCCGATTTGCAAACGGATTTCACTGAAGCTGTAACTTTCATCCCAGAACATAGTTTAGGGGCCATTACCTCTTCAACTATAGTCATTTTTCTTTCGATTGCAAACGTAACCAGTTTTTCAATGGTGTAATGGTTTAACATAGAAAACTTACCGTTGGCTCTCGATTCTAATCTATCACTCCGATTTGCAAACGGATTTCACTGAAGCTGTAACTTTCATCCCAGAACATAGTTTAGGGGCCATTACCTCTTCAACTATAGTCATTTTTCTTTCGATTGCAAACGTAACCAGTTTTTCAATGGTGTAATGGTTTAACATAGAAAACTTACCGTTGGCTCTCGATTCTAATCTATCACTCCGATTTGCAAACGGATTTCACTGAAGCTGTAACTTTCATCCCAGAACATAGTTTAGGGGCCATTACTTCTTCAACTATAGTCATTTTTCTTTCGATTGCAAACGTAACCAGTTTTTCAATGGTGTAATGGTTTAACATAGAAAACTTACCGTTGGCTCTCGATTCTAATCTATCACTCCGATTTGCAAACGGATTTCACTGAAGCTGTAACTTTCATCCCAGAACATAGTTTAGGGGCCATTACCTCTTCAACTATAGTCATTTTTCTTTCGATTGCAAACGTAACCAGTTTTTCAATGGTGTAATGGTTTAACATAGAAACCTTACCGTTGGCTCTCGATTCTAATCTATCACTCCGATTTGCAAACGGATTTCACTGAAGCTGTAACTTTCATCCCAGAACATAGTTTAGGGGCCATTACCTCTTCAACTATAGTCATTTTTCTTTCGATTGCAAACGTAACCAGTTTTTCAATGGTGTAATGGTTTAACATAGAAAACTTACCGTTGGCTCTCGATTCTAATCTATCACTCCGATTTGCAAACGGATTTCACTGAAGCTGTAACTTTCATCCCAGAACATAGTTTAGGGGCCATTACCTCTTCAACAATAGTCATTTTTCTTTCGATTGCAAACGTAACCAGTTTTTCAATGGTGTAATGGTTTAACATAGAAAACTTACCGTTGGCTCTCGATTCTAATCTATCACTCCGATTTGCAAACGGATTTCACTGAAGCTGTAACCTTCATCCCAGAACATAGTTTAGGGGCCATTACCTCTTCAACTATAGTCATTTTTCTTTCGATTGCAAACGTAACCAGTTTTTCAATGGTGTAATGGTTTAACATAGAAAACGTACCGTTGGCTCTAGATTCTAATCTATCACTCCGATTTGCAAACGGATTTCACTGAAGCTGTAACTTTCATCCCAGAACATAGTTTAGGGGCCATTACCTCTTCAACTATAGTCATTTTTCTTTCGATTGCAAACGTAACCAGTTTTTCAATGGTGTAATGGTTTAACATAGAAAACTTACCGTTGGCTCTCGATTCTAATCTATCACTCCGATTTGCAAACGGATTTCACTGAAGCTGTAACTTTCATCCCAGAACATAGTTTAGGGGCCATTACCTCTTCAACTATAGTCATTTTTCTTTCGATTGCAAACGTAACCAGTTTTTCAATGGTGTAATGGTTTAACATAGAAAACTTACCGTTGGCTCTCGATTCTAATCTATCACTCCGATTTGCAAACGGATTTCACTGAAGCTGTAACTTTCATCCCAGAACATAGTTTAGGGGCCATTACCTCTTCAACTATAGTCATTTTTCTTTCGATTGCAAACGTAACCAGTTTTTCAATGGTGTAATGGTTTAACATAGAAAACTTACCGTTGGCTCTCGATTCTAATCTATCACTTCGATTTGCAAACGGATTTCACTGAAGCTGTAACTTTCATCCCAGAACATAGTTTAGGGGCCATTACCTCTTCAACTATAGTCATTTTTCTTTCGATTGCAAACGTAACCAGTTTTTCAATGGTGTAATGGTTTAACATAGAAAACTTACCGTTGGCTCTCGATTCTAATCTATCACTCCGATTCGCAAACGGATTTCACTGAAGCTGTAACTTTCATCCCAGAACATAGTTTAGGGGCCATTACCTCTTCAACTATAGTCATTTTTCTTTCGATTGCAAACGTAACCAGTTATTCAATGGTGTAATGGTTTAACATAGAAAACTTACCGTTGGCTCTCGATTCTAATCTATCACTCCGATTTGCAAACAGATTTCACTGAAGCTGTAACTTTCATCCCAGAACATAGTTTAGGGGCCATTACCTCTTCAACTATAGTCATTTTTCTTTCGATTGCAAACGTAACCAGTTTTCCAATGGTGTAATGGTTTAACATAGAAAACTTACCGTTGGCTCTCGATTCTAATCTATCACTCCGATTTGCAAACGGATTTCACTGAAGCTGTAACTTTCATCCCAGAACATAGTTTAGGGGCCATTACCTCTTCAACTATAGTCATTTTTCTTTCGATTGCAAACGTAACCAGTTTTTCAATGGTGTAATGGTTTAACATAGAAAGGGGGCGTGGCTGGCTGCTGAGCTGCATGGCTGTGTGAGACCAGAGCTCTCTGCCTGAATACCAGAAACAGCTACTAAAAGCACTCTGAAAAGCCCCAAAAACCACACAGAAAGATGGCAGGACGTTCTGAGGATGACTGGGAGTACAGAAGAACAAAATCAGGAAGGATTTACAGCTCTCCAGCCCTGAGAAAGCTGTCTCCCTACTATGCTGAAGAGAACCAAGATGGCCACCGCTATCACAGCAGGGAGGCCCTGGACAGATCTGCCTACAACACTCCACCATCCATCCCGCTGAAAAACAGGTTTGCACCCCTCCAGACCCCCTACCCAAGAGGCCATGAAGCGCTCTATGAGGAGGATTCAGACGAGGAGAACTTTCAGCGGCAGCGGCAGGCCAAGAAGAGCCGCGAGCGGAGCCCCCTGAAGCCGGGACCCACAGTACAAGGTCAGTCCGATGCGGACTTCCAGGACGCCCGGGCACCGCTACGCGTACATTCCCCTGACGCACGCGTACATTTGGACGCGTCCGACGGTCCGCAAAATACGCATCCCACCACTCCAGGCGTACATGCGGACGCGTCCACCCATACAAAAAATACGCAATATTCCTCACCAAGCGGACAGATGGTCGCATCAACTCTGGAAAACATACATGCTCTTCCCCAAAGGCTTCAAAGGGACAATAGGACACAAAGACACCCACAAGCTCTGGATCCCCTGGAATCCTTTCCAGTAACTGACCAACCCACTTCACAGCAGTTTCTAAAGGACTTTATGCTTTCCTTCAGAGCAGTCATCCAAAATGACATTGGAGAAGTTAGAGCAGACCTTCAATCCCTAGCAGGTCACGTCTCGCAAATCGCAGGGGAAACTGACTCCAGAATTTCCAAGCTTGAAAGGAGAATAGAGGAGATGACTATTGCCCATAATAACCTCGTTGGAGCACATAAAGAGCTACTAAAAGAACACATTTTCATGAAGGAGAAAATATCCGACAACGAGGACAGAAATCGCCGGAACAATATTAAAATAAGAGGCGTACCAGAATCTGTTCATTCTGATGATCTAAAGGAATATGTAAAAGATATTTTGAAGACCACAGCTCCTGATCTCCCGGACCAAGAACTAGTGATTGACAGGGCCCATCGTCTGCCAAAACCCTCCCACGTACCCAAGCACCTTCCACGGGATGTTATAACGAGGGTACATTTCTTTCATGCGAAGGAAAGATTACTTGCAGCAACTAGAGGTGGCAAAAAACTACCCAATCCATTTCAGGATCTCATCCTGTACCAGGACCTCTCGCAAGCGACACTTCATGCAAGAAGACAGTTCTCAGAAGTTACTACTACCCTGCGTCATAGAAAAATTGCTTACTCCTGGGGTTTCCCTCCAAAACTTTTGATTTCAGACAATGGAGTGACTCATGTTGCCAGGAACCCGAAAGAAGCTTACGGCCTGTTGGCTAAATGGGATATCCCAATCTTTATCCCAAGAGACCCCAGGAAGGACAGACCATTTCATACAGAGAAGCCTATCTATCAGGTATCTCTATCAAAGCAGTTGGCCTCCCCGAGGCAAAACTTCAAAGACCCCACATTGAATCAGATGGACACTGCCCCTCCTCCTGACCAAACGGAGAAAGAAGATTCAGCAGGGGCTTCTTCAGCTTCTTGAGCAGACGGTATTCATCCACAAACTTGTTTTTTCCCCCCAAAGGCTTTATTCCTCAGGGCATAAACAAACTTGTTTTTTCCCCTTGAAGGAATAGGCTTGATTTGAACCACTTGAGTTCATACCACCAATCAAGCTTCCTTTTTGGATCTAATCAGATCCTAACTAGTTATCTTGTTATCACTGTTCTAGTTGTTCAAATAATAGTTTTTCAGACTCCTTTGTCTGGAGTCTCTGTCGGGAGGCTTCTCAGTAAAGTCCCCATTCTCCAGGCAGGCAGCTAGCTGGAAGGTAGAACCGGATGCCAACCAGTGTGCGGCCTAGGTCTCTGTATTATCTGTTTTTTCTGTTTTTCTTTCAGGTTCATATGTTTTGCAGGTGGTTGTCCTCAAACTATATAGGTGTGCTCATCATCATGATATGCAGAGGGTTAATGGATGCTCCAGGACTGTCTCGTGAAGGACCGACTGATTGGTATGCTTTGTATGAATGCATTTGCTATAGTAACCATGGTTTTAAATTGTAACATTCTATCAGTTAATGTGAGAGGACTCAACTCATATAGAAAACGTTTCCTCTTACAGAAACTGATAAAGGAACAAAGTGCAGACATTGTGTGCATTCAGGAATCGCATCTGACCAAGATTTCCGCAAACAGATTTAAATTACACCAATTTTCCCAAATATTCCACTCAACACTAAAAACAAAAAAGAAAAAAGCAGGGGTCTGCATAGCAGTGAAAGACTCGCTGGGCTTGGTGGTAGAAGAAACTTTCGCTAGTGATGATGGCAGATTCGTAATTGTTAAGGGTACTATTAATTCCCAAGAGTACACTTTTGCAAATTTATATTCCCCAAACTCACATCAACTTAAATTTATTAACAAAAAATTAAAGAAAATATCAACACTACAAAAAGGACACCTGTTTATTTCAGGTGACTTTAATGCCATAGCTGACATACAAATGGATTGTACATCCAACACCAGAAGAACCCATTCCATTCTTCAACCAGCACTATTGAACCACGAACTTTATGATTCATGGAGATGTTTTCATCCTACCTCTAAAGAATATACTTATTATTCCCCGGTACAAAAATCCTTTACACGTATTGATTATTGCCTAGTTGACAGGTTTACCCTACCACTAATCACAGGAGTCGAAATTATACCCAGAATTTGGTCAGATCACTCCCCCTTACTCATCAAATTTAGTCTAACAAATTCCCCTGCACGCCCCCATCTATGGAAATTGAATAAATTCATTTTGAACTCCGAACACTCTTTACCCATCATCAAAAAAGAACTCTCAGAATACTTTGAAATAAATGATACCAAAGATGTTTCCAAAACAGTACTATGGAATGCACACAAGGCCTTCATTAGAGGAGTATTTTTGAAATTAAGTGCTATACAAAAGAAAAAAAGAAATGAAAACACAAACAGGCTGTTACAAAAAATTAAATCCTTGGAAAAGGAAATTTTTAATAACAAAAAAAGAGATCTGATAAAGTCCTTAGAGGAAACAAGACAAGAGTTGGCAGACACACTTTATTATGAATATGACAAGTGGCAAACCATCCTTAAAGAAAACTGGTACTATGAAAATAATAGAGCTGGGAAAATAATGGCCAGAAAGATTAAAGGGAAAAGAGTGCTCCACAGAATAGTAAAGATCACACACCCTAAATCAAAAAAAGTAGTTCACCACCCCCAAGAAATAATTGATGCCCTGGCCTCATATTATGAGTCCCTTTACAACCTAGAGTCAGACCCAAACATCCACACCCCAAATACACAGGAAATTGACAAATATCTAGACAAGATTAACCTCCCTACTCTATCTGAATTCGAACAGGAAACTTTACAAATACCCTTTAACCAGCAAGAAGTCACCCGGGCTATAAATTCCCTTAAAAATGACAAGGCCCCAGGGCCAGATGGCTTTATTAATAGTTATTTTAAGAAATTTATATCCACATTAGTTAAACCCCTTACAGATATGTATAATGAAGTAGCACTATCAGGTATCTTCCCCAAGGAGTCATTAACGGCCTTAATCACCACCATCCCTAAAGAGGATAAAGATCCATCTGACCCAAGCAGTTACCGACCCATATCCCTTTTGAACACTGACATCAAAATTTATTCTAAAGTAATAGCGAACAGAATTGCCCCTTTGATGACACAGATGTTACACCCTGATCAAGTAGGATTCACCAGACATAGATCGACATGTGATGGTACTCGAAAAGCCCTTGCCTTGATCCATAAAGTGGGACTCTGTCGGACGCCTACCCTCCTGGTATCACTTGATGCGGAGAAGGCGTTCGACAGAGTCAACTGGTTGTACTTATCAAGAGTGCTAACTAAGTTTGGAATCCCTAGCTTCCTACACAAAGCAATCCTTGCTCTGTATACCCAACCTTCAGCGAAAGTATTATCTTCTGGCTCTCTGTCCCAAGCTTTTGACATTAAAAATGGAACCCGTCAAGGATGCCCCCTCTCCCCTTTAATTTTTAACCTTTCATTAGAACCCTTAGCCCAAAGTATTAGAGACAATCCCCAAATACATGGTATAAAACTAAATCAATCTATATGCCGATGACATAATTTTATTCCTTCAGAAACCCTTAACATCATTGCCAGCTGCCAATAAAGAAATTAATAACTTCTCCCATATTTCATATTACAAACTCAACCAAAAGAAAACTGTAATCCTCCCATGTTTTATTCCTCAGAAAATCAGAGAAACTCTCAAGAAATCCTGTAGCTTTACATGGAATGATACTGCCATAAAATATCTGGGTATATATCTGACCCCACAAGTATCCCAGCTTTATAAAGAGAATTACAACCCCTGGCTGAAAAAGTTTAAAGACAAACTAGAAGCTTTAGCTAAAATAGAGTATTCTTGGATGGGTAGAGCAGCGGCCTTTAAAATGATAGTACTCCCCCAACTTCTCTACCTGTTCAGGAACCTACCTATCAAAGTCCCTCAAACCTTTTTTAACTCCCTTCAAAAACTCCTTAACAAATTTATTTTACTAAACAAAAAATCTAGATTTTCTAATAAAGTATTAACGTCCCATACCTCAAATCTAGGATTAGGAGTCCCCAATCTAGAATTCTATTATAAGGCGACCCTGCTAGACCAGTCTAGATCAATTTGGTTGGAAGACCTTACCAAACAATGGTTCTCCATAGAAGAAGAACAGCTTCCACACAACTCATATAGACTTTTTCTAGAATCTAGACTGGTTTGGCAGGTTAGACACACTAATTACAACCCTATTACAGCCAACACTATTAGATTATGGAAGGAAATATTGAAACTCTGTAAAGATGACCCCTTAGCAATAGAAGTAGATACTCCCTTAGCAGCTCTTAATATGGTTATTAGAGACATAAATATACAAAGCTGGATAGATGCAGGAATAAAAAATATTAAAGACTTATTAGACAATGATGAACTTAAACCATTTGACCAGCTGAGGACAAGTTACAATATCCCCACCACAGATTCACCCCTATATTCTAGAATTAACAGATTCATCAAAAAACACCATTTCTCCCCTATCATTATACTCCCCCAAATTAAAAAACTTATTCAACCAGAGGGTACTCATACTAAGGGTACATCTCTCCTCTATAGAACCCTATTATACTTGAAGGAAAAATTCCCAAAGTGGCAATTTAAAAGCTGGCAGGATTACTTGGGAGTAGAAATCAATGTGGAAGAATGGGAGCTCACTGCAAAGTCTGTGAAACAATCCTCACATTGTGTGAACCATTATGAAGGATTAATTAAAACAGTATGGCAATGGTATATGACCCCAGAGAAAATAGCCAAATTTGACACAAAATCTTCCCCCCTATGTTGGAGGGGGTGCAACTTGACGGGCTCCATCGGCCACCTCCTTTGGGACTGCCCCAAATTAGCCACACTTAGGAATAACATAGAAGGTTTCTTAAAGAAGTTACCCATGTCTCTGAAAGCCATCCCCTCTGGCATGGCCCTCTTACACCTGGGTACTAGGGATCTCCCACCACAAGAAAGGTTGATTTACAACCATGTCTTCATTGTTACTAGAAACCAAATCGCTCTTAACTGGAAATCCGACACTATCCCCACCATGGGGGAAATTCTAAGGATTGTTGAGTCCAACCTCCTTGCGGAGAAAGCTTGGGCAATCAGAAGTGGCACCATAAACTCCTTTTTGAGTAAGGCCAATCTTTGGCCTACAGTATATAAAAACTCCAAACTTTTGAAATTTTGAGTATATTTTCCTCTCACAGACTGAGTGTATGATTGAAGGCATGACTGATGGTTGCTTGTTGGTTCTCACGAGACAGATCCTGGAAACTGTATATGTTATATGTTATTTATCTGTAAATCCTCAACAGAATATCTGAGGATGTGTAACCTGATCCTACCTATCCACACACTAACTTCAGGACAACCCTGCACCCCCTGTTCAATGTTCAATGTAGAGTAGATTGTTGATTGCTAGAGCTATCTAGCATAGTTGACCTATGGTCTAAACACCTCTATTTATACACCAAATACCAATTAATAATCAATACAGACTCATATCATTAACAATAACAATAATAAACTTTAAATTCAACCATTAAACTGCTTGCAGCCTCCTCCCAATATTTATCAACTTTAGAGCTAACCAAAACAATATTTACACTTGCAATCCATATTTGGAAGACCCAGGATATGCACTACATGGCATAATCACTCCCTGGAGTCTCTGTAGGGTGGTGTAATTCCCCCATTCTCCAGGTAGAGAGATTTTCACTAACAACTTCCTATATGGGACAATAACAACAGGACTAATATATTAGATTTCTTCAAAACTACATAACAAGACTTGTTGGGATCAACAACTTATTCCCCTTATCAGTATTGATGGTACATACAAAACAATAGGGGTATATCCCCAACCCTTTACTTTAACAACAAAGGTAAATACAGCCAAAGTGCGTCAAGTATTATTCTTGGCTTTGACTTCCTTATAGAGTAGTGCACAATATTTCATGCTTTTATTTCTCTTACAGGTTTGATTGAGTATTGAGTATAGATTAATTATTTTTCTTCAACTTCATTTCTACTGATGCATAATAAAAACTGATAATAAAACACAAAATCCTCCAGATTTTATGCATATCTGAAAGTAATTTCTTTATAATATCTATCAATGCTTTCTGATTATGTATTTCATTACCTACCTAATCAACATACTGTACTATTGTTATAACTTGTACACTGCTCTAACCACATTATTCTATTTCTGTAAAATGTTTTTCAAAAAATTTTCAATAAAAAACATTGGAATTGGTTTAACATAGAAAACTTACCGTTGGCTCTCGATTCTAATCTATCACTCCGATTTGCAAACGGATTTCACTGAAGCTGTAACTTTCATCCCAGAACATAGTTTAGGGGCCATTACCTCTTCAACTATAGTCATTTTTCTTTCGATTGCAAACGTAACCAGTTTTTCAATGGTGTAATGGTTTAACATAGAAAACTTACCGTTGGCTCTCGATTCTAATCTATCACTCCGATTTGCAAACGGATTTCACTGAAGCTGTAACTTTCATCCCAGAACATAGTTTAGGGGCCATTACCTCTTCAACTATAGTCATTTTTCTTTCGATTGCAAACGTAACCAGTTTTTCAATGGTGTAATGGTTTAACATAGAAAACTTACCGTTGGCTCTCGATTCTAATCTATCACTCCGATTTGCAAACGGATTTCACTGAAGCTGTAACTTTCATCCCAGAACATAGTTTAGGGGCCATTACCTCTTCAACTATAGTCATTTTTCTTTCGATTGCAAACGTAACCAGTTTTTCAATGGTGTAATGGTTTAACATAGAAAACTTACCGTTGGCTCTCGATTCTAATCTATCACTCCGATTTGCAAACGGATTTCACTGAAGCTGTAACTTTCATCCCAGAACATAGTTTAGGGGCCATTACCTCTTCAACTATAGTCATTTTTCTTTCGATTGCAAACGTAACCAGTTTTTCAATGGTGTAATGGTTTAACATAGAAAACTTACCGTTGGCTCTCGATTCTAATCTATCACTCCGATTCGCAAACGGATTTCACTGAAGCTGTAACTTTCATCCCAGAACATAGTTTAGGGGCCATTACCTCTTCAACTATAGTCATTTTTCTTTCGATTGCAAACGTAACCAGTTATTCAATGGTGTAATGGTTTAACATAGAAAACTTACCGTTGGCTCTCGATTCTAATCTATCACTCCGATTTGCAAACGGATTTCACTGAAGCTGTAACTTTCATCCCAGAACATAGTTTAGGGGCCATTACCTCTTCAACTATAGTCATTTTTCTTTCGATTGCAAACGTAACCAGTTTTTCAATGGTGTAATGGTTTAACATAGAAAACTTACCGTTGGCTCTCGATTCTAATCTATCACTCCGATTTGCAAACGGATTTCACTGAAGCTGTAACTTTCATCCCAGAACATAGTTTAGGGGCCATTACCTCTTCAACTATAGTCATTTTTCTTTCGATTGCAAACGTAACCAGTTTTTCAATGGTGTAAGGGTTTAACATAGAAAACTTACCGTTGGCTCTCGATTCTAATCTATCACTCCGATTTGCAAACGGATTTCACTGAAGCTGTAACCTTCATCCCAGAACATAGTTTAGGGGCCATTACCTCTTCAACTATAGTCATTTTTCTTTCGATTGCAAACGTAACCAGTTTTTCAATGGTGTAATGGTTTAACATAGAAAACGTACCGTTGGCTCTAGATTCTAATCTATCACTCCGATTTGCAAACGGATTTCACTGAAGCTGTAACTTTCATCCCAGAACATAGTTTAGGGGCCATTACCTCTTCAACTATAGTCATTTTTCTTTCGATTGCAAACGTAACCAGTTTTTCAATGGTGTAATGGTTTAACATAGAAAACTTACCGTTGGCTCTCGATTCTAATCTATCACTCCGATTTGCAAACGGATTTCACTGAAGCTGTAACTTTCATCCCAGAACATAGTTTAGGGGCCATTACCTCTTCAACTATAGTCATTTTTCTTTCGATTGCAAACGTAACCAGTTTTTCAATGGTGTAATGGTTTAACATAGAAAACTTACCGTTGGCTCTCGATTCTAATCTATCACTCCGATTTGCAAACGGATTTCACTGAAGCTGTAACTTTCATCCCAGAACATAGTTTAGGGGCCATTACCTCTTCAACTATAGTCATTTTTCTTTCGATTGCAAACGTAACCAGTTTTTCAATGGTGTAATGGTTTAACATAGAAAACTTACCGTTGGCTCTCGATTCTAATCTATCACTTCGATTTGCAAACGGATTTCACTGAAGCTGTAACTTTCATCCCAGAACATAGTTTAGGGGCCATTACCTCTTCAACTATAGTCATTTTTCTTTCGATTGCAAACGTAACCAGTTTTTCAATGGTGTAATGGTTTAACATAGAAAACTTACCGTTGGCTCTCGATTCTAATCTATCACTCCGATTCGCAAACGGATTTCACTGAAGCTGTAACTTTCATCCCAGAACATAGTTTAGGGGCCATTACCTCTTCAACTATAGTCATTTTTCTTTCGATTGCAAACGTAACCAGTTATTCAATGGTGTAATGGTTTAACATAGAAAACTTACCGTTGGCTCTCGATTCTAATCTATCACTCCGATTTGCAAACGGATTTCACTGAAGCTGTAACTTTCATCCCAGAACATAGTTTAGGGGCCATTACCTCTTCAACTATAGTCATTTTTCTTTCGATTGCAAACGTAACCAGTTTTTCAATGGTGTAATGGTTTAACATAGAAAACTTACCGTTGGCTCTCGATTCTAATCTATCACTCCGATTTGCAAACGGATTTCACTGAAGCTGTAACTTTCATCCCAGAACATAGTTTAGGGGCCATTACCTCTTCAACTATAGTCATTTTTCTTTCGATTGCAAACGTAACCAGTTTTTCAATGGTGTAATGGTTTAACATAGAAAACTTACCGTTGGCTCTCGATTCTAATCTATCACTCCGATTTGCAAACGGATTTCACTGAAGCTGTAACTTTCATCCCAGAACATAGTTTAGGGGCCATTACCTCTTCAACTATAGTCATTTTTCTTTCGATTGCAAACGTAACCAGTTTTTCAATGGTGTAATGGTTTAACATAGAAAACTTACCGTTGGCTCTCGATTCTAATCTATCACTCCGATTTGCAAACGGATTTCACTGAAGCTGTAACTTTCATCCCAGAACATAGTTTAGGGGCCATTACCTCTTCAACTATAGTCATTTTTCTTTCGATTGCAAACGTAACCAGTTTTTCAATGGTGTAATGGTTTAACATAGAAAACTTACCGTTGGCTCTCGATTCTAATCTATCACTCCGATTTGCAAACGGATTTCACTGAAGCTGTAACTTTCATCCCAGAACATAGTTTAGGGGCCATTACTTCTTCAACTATAGTCATTTTTCTTTCGATTGCAAACGTAACCAGTTTTTCAATGGTGTAATGGTTTAACATAGAAAACTTACCGTTGGCTCTCGATTCTAATCTATCACTCCGATTTGCAAACGGATTTCACTGAAGCTGTAACTTTCATCCCAGAACATAGTTTAGGGGCCATTACCTCTTCAACTATAGTCATTTTTCTTTCGATTGCAAACGTAACCAGTTTTTCAATGGTGTAATGGTTTAACATAGAAAACTTACCGTTGGCTCTCGATTCTAATCTATCACTCCGATTTGCAAACGGATTTCACTGAAGCTGTAACTTTCATCCCATAACATAGTTTAGGGGCCATTACCTCTTCAACTATAGTCATTTTTCTTTCGATTGCAAACGTAACCAGTTTTTCAATGGTGTAATGGTTTAACATAGAAAACTTACCGTTGGCTCTCGATTCTAATCTATCACTCCGATTTGCAAACGGATTTCACTGAAGCTGTAACTTTCATCCCAGAACATAGTTTAGGGGCCATTACCTCTTCAACTATAGTCATTTTTCTTTCGATTGCAAACGTAACCAGTTTTTCAATGGTGTAATGGTTTAACATAGAAAACTTACCGTTGGCTCTCGATTCTAATCTATCACTCGATTTGCAAACGGATTTCACTGAAGCTGTAACTTTCATCCCATAACATAGTTTAGGGGCCATTACCTCTTCAACTATAGTCATTTTTCTTTCGATTGCAAACGTAACCAGTTTTTCAATGGTGTAATGGTTTAACATAGAAAACTTACCGTTGGCTCTCGATTCTAATCTATCACTCCGATTTGCAAACGGATTTCACTGAAGCTGTAACTTTCATCCCAGAACATAGTTTAGGGGCCATTACCTCTTCAACTATAGTCATTTTTCTTTCGATTGCAAACGTAACCAGTTTTTCAATGGTGTAATGGTTTAACATAGAAAACTTACCGTTGGCTCTCGATTCTAATCTATCACTCCGATTTGCAAACGGATTTCACTGAAGCTGTAACTTTCATCCCAGAACATAGTTTAGGGGCCATTACCTCTTCAACTATAGTCATTTTTCTTTCGATTGCAAACGTAACCAGTTTTTCAATGGTGTAAGGGTTTAACATAGAAAACTTACCGTTGGCTCTCGATTCTAATCTATCACTCCGATTTGCAAACGGATTTCACTGAAGCTGTAACTTTCATCCCAGAACATAGTTTAGGGGCCATTACCTCTTCAACTATAGTCATTTTTCTTTCGATTGCAAACGTAACCAGTTTTTCAATGGTGTAATGGTTTAACATAGAAAACTTACCGTTGGCTCTCGATTCTAATCTATCACTCCCCGATTTGCAAACGGATTTCACTGAAGCTGTAACTTTCATCCCAGAACATAGTTTAGGGGCCATTACCTCTTCAACTATAGTCATTTTTCTTTCGATTGCAAACGTAACCAGTTTTTCAATGGTGTAATGGTTTAACATAGAAAACTTACCGTTGGCTCTCGATTCTAATCTATCACTCCGATTTGCAAACGGATTTCACTGAAGCTGTAACTTTCATCCCAGAACATAGTTTAGGGGCCATTACCTCTTCAACTATAGTCATTTTTCTTTCGATTGCAAACGTAACCAGTTTTTCAATGGTGTAATGGTTTAACATAGAAAACTTACCGTTGGCTCTCGATTCTAATCTATCACTCCGATTTGCAAACGGATTTCACTGAAGCTGTAACTTTCATCCCAGAACATAGTTTAGGGGCCATTACCTCTTCAACTATAGTCATTTTTCTTTCGATTGCAAACGTAACCAGTTTTTCAATGGTGTAATGGTTTAACATAGAAAACTTACCGTTGGCTCTCGATTCTAATCTATCACTCCGATTTGCAAACGGATTTCACTGAAGCTGTAACTTTCATCCCAGAACATAGTTTAGGGGCCATTACCTCTTCAACTATAGTCATTTTTCTTTCGATTGCAAACGTAACCAGTTTTTCAATGGTGTAATGGTTTAACATAGAAAACTTACCGTTGGCTCTAGATTCTAATCTATCACTCCGATTTGCAAACGGATTTCACTGAAGCTGTAACTTTCATCCCAGAACATAGTTTAGGGGCCATTACCTCTTCAACTATAGTCATTTTTCTTTCGATTGCAAACGTAACCAGTTTTTCAATGGTGTAATGGTTTAACATAGAAAACTTACCGTTGGCTCTCGATTCTAATCTATCACTCCGATTTGCAAACGGATTTCACTGAAGCTGTAACTTTCATCCCAGAACATAGTTTAGGGGCCATTACCTCTTCAACTATAGTCATTTTTCTTTCGATTGCAAACGTAACCAGTTTTTCAATGGTGTAATGGTTTAACATAGAAAACTTACCGTTGGCTCTCGATTCTAATCTATCACTCCGATTTGCAAACGGATTTCACTGAAGCTGTAACTTTCATCCCAGAACATAGTTTAGGGGCCATTACCTCTTCAACTATAGTCATTTTTCTTTCGATTGCAAACGTAACCAGTTTTTCAATGGTGTAATGGTTTAACATAGAAAACTTACCGTTGGCTCTCGATTCTAATCTATCACTCCGATTTGCAAACGGATTTCACTGAAGCTGTAACTTTCATCCCAGAACATAGTTTAGGGGCCATTACCTCTTCAACTATAGTCATTTTTCTTTCGATTGCAAACGTAACCAGTTTTTCAATGGTGTAATGGTTTAACATAGAAAACTTACCGTTGGCTCTCGATTCTAATCTATCACTCCGATTTGCAAACGGATTTCACTGAAGCTGTAACTTTCATCCCAGAACATAGTTTAGGGGCCATTACCTCTTCAACTATAGTCATTTTTCTTTCGATTGCAAACGTAACCAGTTTTTCAATGGTGTAATGGTTTAACATAGAAAACTTACCGTTGGCTCTCGATTCTAATCTATCACTCCGATTTGCAAACGGATTTCACTGAAGCTGTAACTTTCATCCCAGAACATAGTTTAGGGGCCATTACCTCTTCAACTATAGTCATTTTTCTTTCGATTGCAAACGTAACCAGTTTTTCAATGGTGTAATGGTTTAACATAGAAAACTTACCGTTGGCTCTCGATTCTAATCTATCACTCCGATTTGCAAACGGATTTCACTGAAGCTGTAACTTTCATCCCAGAACATAGTTTAGGGGCCATTACCTCTTCAACTATAGTCATTTTTCTTTCGATTGCAAACGTAACCAGTTTTTCAATGGTGTAATGGTTTAACATAGAAAACTTACCGTTGGCTCTCGATTCTAATCTATCACTCCGATTTGCAAACGGATTTCACTGAAGCTGTAACTTTCATCCCAGAACATAGTTTAGGGGCCATTACCTCTTCAACTATAGTCATTTTTCTTTCGATTGCAAACGTAACCAGTTTTTCAATGGTGTAATGGTTTAACATAGAAAACTTACCGTTGGCTCTCGATTCTAATCTATCACTCCGATTTGCAAACGGATTTCACTGAAGCTGTAACTTTCATCCCAGAACATAGTTTAGGGGCCATTACCTCTTCAACTATAGTCATTTTTCTTTCGATTGCAAACGTAACCAGTTTTTCAATGGTGTAATGGTTTAACATAGAAAACTTACCGTTGGCTCTCGATTCTAATCTATCACTCCGATTTGCAAACGGATTTCACTGAAGCTGTAACTTTCATCCCAGAACATAGTTTAGGGGCCATTACCTCTTCAACTATAGTCATTTTTCTTTCGATTGCAAACGTAACCAGTTTTTCAATGGTGTAATGGTTTAACATAGAAAACTTACCGTTGGCTCTCGATTCTAATCTATCACTCCGATTTGCAAACGGATTTCACTGAAGCTGTAACTTTCATCCCAGAACATAGTTTAGGGGCCATTACCTCTTCAACTATAGTCATTTTTCTTTCGATTGCAAACGTAACCAGTTTTTCAATGGTGTAATGGTTTAACATAGAAAACTTACCGTTGGCTCTCGATTCTAATCTATCACTCCGATTTGCAAACGGATTTCACTGAAGCTGTAACTTTCATCCCAGAACATAGTTTAGGGGCCATTACCTCTTCAACTATAGTCATTTTTCTTTCGATTGCAAACGTAACCAGTTTTTCAATGGTGTAATGGTTTAACATAGAAAACTTACCGTTGGCTCTCGATTCTAATCTATCACTCCGATTTGCAAACGGATTTCACTGAAGCTGTAACTTTCATCCCAGAACATAGTTTAGGGGCCATTACCTCTTCAACTATAGTCATTTTTCTTTCGATTGCAAACGTAACCAGTTTTTCAATGGTGTAATGGTTTAACATAGAAAACTTACCGTTGGCTCTCGATTCTAATCTATCACTCCGATTTGCAAACGGATTTCACTGAAGCTGTAACTTTCATCCCAGAACATAGTTTAGGGGCCATTACCTCTTCAACTATAGTCATTTTTCTTTCGATTGCAAACGTAACCAGTTTTTCAATGGTGTAATGGTTTAACATAGAAAACTTACCGTTGGCTCTCGATTCTAATCTATCACTCCGATTTGCAAACGGATTTCACTGAAGCTGTAACTTTCATCCCAGAACATAGTTTAGGGGCCATTACCTCTTCAACTATAGTCATTTTTCTTTCGATTGCAAACGTAACCAGTTTTTCAATGGTGTAATGGTTTAACATAGAAAACTTACCGTTGGCTCTCGATTCTAATCTATCACTCCGATTTGCAAACGGATTTCACTGAAGCTGTAACTTTCATCCCAGAACATAGTTTAGGGGCCATTACCTCTTCAACTATAGTCATTTTTCTTTCGATTGCAAACGTAACCAGTTTTTCAATGGTGTAATGGTTTAACATAGAAAACTTACCGTTGGCTCTCGATTCTAATCTATCACTCCGATTTGCAAACGGATTTCACTGAAGCTGTAACTTTCATCCCAGAACATAGTTTAGGGGCCATTACCTCTTCAACTATAGTCATTTTTCTTTCGATTGCAAACGTAACCAGTTTTTCAATGGTGTAATGGTTTAACATAGAAAACTTACCGTTGGCTCTCGATTCTAATCTATCACTCCGATTTGCAAACGGATTTCACTGAAGCTGTAACTTTCATCCCAGAACATAGTTTAGGGGCCATTACCTCTTCAACTATAGTCATTTTTCTTTCGATTGCAAACGTAACCAGTTTTTCAATGGTGTAATGGTTTAACATAGAAAACTTACCGTTGGCTCTCGATTCTAATCTATCACTCCGATTTGCAAACGGATTTCACTGAAGCTGTAACTTTCATCCCAGAACATAGTTTAGGGGCCATTACCTCTTCAACTATAGTCATTTTTCTTTCGATTGCAAACGTAACCAGTTTTTCAATGGTGTAATGGTTTAACATAGAAAACTTACCGTTGGCTCTCGATTCTAATCTATCACTCCGATTTGCAAACGGATTTCACTGAAGCTGTAACTTTCATCCCAGAACATAGTTTAGGGGCCATTACCTCTTCAACTATAGTCATTTTTCTTTCGATTGCAAACGTAACCAGTTTTTCAATGGTGTAATGGTTTAACATAGAAAACTTACCGTTGGCTCTCGATTCTAATCTATCACTCCGATTTGCAAACGGATTTCACTGAAGCTGTAACTTTCATCCCAGAACATAGTTTAGGGGCCATTACCTCTTCAACTATAGTCATTTTTCTTTCGATTGCAAACGTAACCAGTTTTTCAATGGTGTAATGGTTTAACATAGAAAACTTACCGTTGGCTCTCGATTCTAATCTATCACTCCGATTTGCAAACGGATTTCACTGAAGCTGTAACTTTCATCCCAGAACATAGTTTAGGGGCCATTACCTCTTCAACTATAGTCATTTTTCTTTCGATTGCAAACGTAACCAGTTTTTCAATGGTGTAATGGTTTAACATAGAAAACTTACCGTTGGCTCTCGATTCTAATCTATCACTCCGATTTGCAAACGGATTTCACTGAAGCTGTAACTTTCATCCCAGAACATAGTTTAGGGGCCATTACCTCTTCAACTATAGTCATTTTTCTTTCGATTGCAAACGTAACCAGTTTTTCAATGGTGTAATGGTTTAACATAGAAAACTTACCGTTGGCTCTCGATTCTAATCTATCACTCCGATTTGCAAACGGATTTCACTGAAGCTGTAACTTTCATCCCAGAACATAGTTTAGGGGCCATTACCTCTTCAACTATAGTCATTTTTCTTTCGATTGCAAACGTAACCAGTTTTTCAATGGTGTAATGGTTTAACATAGAAAACTTACCGTTGGCTCTCGATTCTAATCTATCACTCCGATTTGCAAACGGATTTCACTGAAGCTGTAACTTTCATCCCAGAACATAGTTTAGGGGCCATTACCTCTTCAACTATAGTCATTTTTCTTTCGATTGCAAACGTAACCAGTTTTTCAATGGTGTAATGGTTTAACATAGAAAACTTACCGTTGGCTCTCGATTCTAATCTATCACTCCGATTTGCAAACGGATTTCACTGAAGCTGTAACTTTCATCCCAGAACATAGTTTAGGGGCCATTACCTCTTCAACTATAGTCATTTTTCTTTCGATTGCAAACGTAACCAGTTTTTCAATGGTGTAATGGTTTAACATAGAAAACTTACCGTTGGCTCTCGATTCTAATCTATCACTCCGATTTGCAAACGGATTTCACTGAAGCTGTAACTTTCATCCCAGAACATAGTTTAGGGGCCATTACCTCTTCAACTATAGTCATTTTTCTTTCGATTGCAAACGTAACCAGTTTTTCAATGGTGTAATGGTTTAACATAGAAAACTTACCGTTGGCTCTCGATTCTAATCTATCACTCCGATTTGCAAACGGATTTCACTGAAGCTGTAACTTTCATCCCAGAACATAGTTTAGGGGCCATTACCTCTTCAACTATAGTCATTTTTCTTTCGATTGCAAACGTAACCAGTTTTTCAATGGTGTAATGGTTTAACATAGAAAACTTACCGTTGGCTCTCGATTCTAATCTATCACTCCGATTTGCAAACGGATTTCACTGAAGCTGTAACTTTCATCCCAGAACATAGTTTAGGGGCCATTACCTCTTCAACTATAGTCATTTTTCTTTCGATTGCAAACGTAACCAGTTTTTCAATGGTGTAATGGTTTAACATAGAAAACTTACCGTTGGCTCTCGATTCTAATCTATCACTCCGATTTGCAAACGGATTTCACTGAAGCTGTAACTTTCATCCCAGAACATAGTTTAGGGGCCATTACCTCTTCAACTATAGTCATTTTTCTTTCGATTGCAAACGTAACCAGTTTTTCAATGGTGTAATGGTTTAACATAGAAAACTTACCGTTGGCTCTCGATTCTAATCTATCACTCCGATTTGCAAACGGATTTCACTGAAGCTGTAACTTTCATCCCAGAACATAGTTTAGGGGCCATTACCTCTTCAACTATAGTCATTTTTCTTTCGATTGCAAACGTAACCAGTTTTTCAATGGTGTAATGGTTTAACATAGAAAACTTACCGTTGGCTCTCGATTCTAATCTATCACTCCGATTTGCAAACGGATTTCACTGAAGCTGTAACTTTCATCCCAGAACATAGTTTAGGGGCCATTACCTCTTCAACTATAGTCATTTTTCTTTCGATTGCAAACGTAACCAGTTTTTCAATGGTGTAATGGTTTAACATAGAAAACTTACCGTTGGCTCTCGATTCTAATCTATCACTCCGATTTGCAAACGGATTTCACTGAAGCTGTAACTTTCATCCCAGAACATAGTTTAGGGGCCATTACCTCTTCAACTATAGTCATTTTTCTTTCGATTGCAAACGTAACCAGTTTTTCAATGGTGTAATGGTTTAACATAGAAAACTTACCGTTGGCTCTCGATTCTAATCTATCACTCCGATTTGCAAACGGATTTCACTGAAGCTGTAACTTTCATCCCAGAACATAGTTTAGGGGCCATTACCTCTTCAACTATAGTCATTTTTCTTTCGATTGCAAACGTAACCAGTTTTTCAATGGTGTAATGGTTTAACATAGAAAACTTACCGTTGGCTCTCGATTCTAATCTATCACTCCGATTTGCAAACGGATTTCACTGAAGCTGTAACTTTCATCCCAGAACATAGTTTAGGGGCCATTACCTCTTCAACTATAGTCATTTTTCTTTCGATTGCAAACGTAACCAGTTTTTCAATGGTGTAATGGTTTAACATAGAAAACTTACCGTTGGCTCTCGATTCTAATCTATCACTCCGATTTGCAAACGGATTTCACTGAAGCTGTAACTTTCATCCCAGAACATAGTTTAGGGGCCATTACCTCTTCAACTATAGTCATTTTTCTTTCGATTGCAAACGTAACCAGTTTTTCAATGGTGTAATGGTTTAACATAGAAAACTTACCGTTGGCTCTCGATTCTAATCTATCACTCCGATTTGCAAACGGATTTCACTGAAGCTGTAACTTTCATCCCAGAACATAGTTTAGGGGCCATTACCTCTTCAACTATAGTCATTTTTCTTTCGATTGCAAACGTAACCAGTTTTTCAATGGTGTAATGGTTTAACATAGAAAACTTACCGTTGGCTCTCGATTCTAATCTATCACTCCGATTTGCAAACGGATTTCACTGAAGCTGTAACTTTCATCCCAGAACATAGTTTAGGGGCCATTACCTCTTCAACTATAGTCATTTTTCTTTCGATTGCAAACGTAACCAGTTTTTCAATGGTGTAATGGTTTAACATAGAAAACTTACCGTTGGCTCTCGATTCTAATCTATCACTCCGATTTGCAAACGGATTTCACTGAAGCTGTAACTTTCATCCCAGAACATAGTTTAGGGGCCATTACCTCTTCAACTATAGTCATTTTTCTTTCGATTGCAAACGTAACCAGTTTTTCAATGGTGTAATGGTTTAACATAGAAAACTTACCGTTGGCTCTCGATTCTAATCTATCACTCCGATTTGCAAACGGATTTCACTGAAGCTGTAACTTTCATCCCAGAACATAGTTTAGGGGCCATTACCTCTTCAACTATAGTCATTTTTCTTTCGATTGCAAACGTAACCAGTTTTTCAATGGTGTAATGGTTTAACATAGAAAACTTACCGTTGGCTCTCGATTCTAATCTATCACTCCGATTTGCAAACGGATTTCACTGAAGCTGTAACTTTCATCCCAGAACATAGTTTAGGGGCCATTACCTCTTCAACTATAGTCATTTTTCTTTCGATTGCAAACGTAACCAGTTTTTCAATGGTGTAATGGTTTAACATAGAAAACTTACCGTTGGCTCTCGATTCTAATCTATCACTCCGATTTGCAAACGGATTTCACTGAAGCTGTAACTTTCATCCCAGAACATAGTTTAGGGGCCATTACCTCTTCAACTATAGTCATTTTTCTTTCGATTGCAAACGTAACCAGTTTTTCAATGGTGTAATGGTTTAACATAGAAAACTTACCGTTGGCTCTCGATTCTAATCTATCACTCCGATTTGCAAACGGATTTCACTGAAGCTGTAACTTTCATCCCAGAACATAGTTTAGGGGCCATTACCTCTTCAACTATAGTCATTTTTCTTTCGATTGCAAACGTAACCAGTTTTTCAATGGTGTAATGGTTTAACATAGAAAACTTACCGTTGGCTCTCGATTCTAATCTATCACTCCGATTTGCAAACGGATTTCACTGAAGCTGTAACTTTCATCCCAGAACATAGTTTAGGGGCCATTACCTCTTCAACTATAGTCATTTTTCTTTCGATTGCAAACGTAACCAGTTTTTCAATGGTGTAATGGTTTAACATAGAAAACTTACCGTTGGCTCTCGATTCTAATCTATCACTCCGATTTGCAAACGGATTTCACTGAAGCTGTAACTTTCATCCCAGAACATAGTTTAGGGGCCATTACCTCTTCAACTATAGTCATTTTTCTTTCGATTGCAAACGTAACCAGTTTTTCAATGGTGTAATGGTTTAACATAGAAAACTTACCGTTGGCTCTCGATTCTAATCTATCACTCCGATTTGCAAACGGATTTCACTGAAGCTGTAACTTTCATCCCAGAACATAGTTTAGGGGCCATTACCTCTTCAACTATAGTCATTTTTCTTTCGATTGCAAACGTAACCAGTTTTTCAATGGTGTAATGGTTTAACATAGAAAACTTACCGTTGGCTCTCGATTCTAATCTATCACTCCGATTTGCAAACGGATTTCACTGAAGCTGTAACTTTCATCCCAGAACATAGTTTAGGGGCCATTACCTCTTCAACTATAGTCATTTTTCTTTCGATTGCAAACGTAACCAGTTTTTCAATGGTGTAATGGTTTAACATAGAAAACTTACCGTTGGCTCTCGATTCTAATCTATCACTCCGATTTGCAAACGGATTTCACTGAAGCTGTAACTTTCATCCCAGAACATAGTTTAGGGGCCATTACCTCTTCAACTATAGTCATTTTTCTTTCGATTGCAAACGTAACCAGTTTTTCAATGGTGTAATGGTTTAACATAGAAAACTTACCGTTGGCTCTCGATTCTAATCTATCACTCCGATTTGCAAACGGATTTCACTGAAGCTGTAACTTTCATCCCAGAACATAGTTTAGGGGCCATTACCTCTTCAACTATAGTCATTTTTCTTTCGATTGCAAACGTAACCAGTTTTTCAATGGTGTAATGGTTTAACATAGAAAACTTACCGTTGGCTCTCGATTCTAATCTATCACTCCGATTTGCAAACGGATTTCACTGAAGCTGTAACTTTCATCCCAGAACATAGTTTAGGGGCCATTACCTCTTCAACTATAGTCATTTTTCTTTCGATTGCAAACGTAACCAGTTTTTCAATGGTGTAATGGTTTAACATAGAAAACTTACCGTTGGCTCTCGATTCTAATCTATCACTCCGATTTGCAAACGGATTTCACTGAAGCTGTAACTTTCATCCCAGACTTAGGGCCATTGGTTTAGGGGGCCATTACCTCTTCAACTATAGTCATTTTTCTTTCGATTGTCCAAACGTAACCAGTTTTTCAATGGTGTAATGGTTTTAACATAGAAAAACTTACCGTTGGCTCTAGATTCTAAT
>NW_027152694.1:0-31932 GCF_040937935.1 Hyperolius riggenbachi
AAGCTGTAACTTTCATCCCAGAACATAGTTTAGGGGCCATTACCTCTTCAACTATAGTCATTTTTCTTTCGATTGCAAACGTAACCAGTTTTTCAATGGTGTAATGGTTTAACACAGAAAACTTACCGTTGGCTCTCGATTCTAATCTATCACTCCGATTTGCAAACGGATTTCACTGAAGCTGTAACTTTCATGCCAGAACATAGTTTAGGGGCCATTACCTCTTCAACTATAGTCATTTTATTTTCGATTTCAAACGTAACCAGTTTTTCAATGGTGTAATGGTTTAACACAGAAAACTTACCGTTTGCTCTCGATTCTAATCTATCACTCCGATTTGCAAACGGATTTCACTGAAGCTGTAACTTTCATCCCAGAACATAGTTTAGGGGCCATTACCTCTTCAACTATAGTCATTTTTCTTTCGATTGCAAACGTAACCAGTTTTTCAATGGTGTAATGGTTTAACACAGAAAACTTACCGTTGGCTCTCGATTCTAATCTATCACTCCGATTTGCAAACGGATTTCACTGAAGCTGTAACTTTCATCCCAGAACATAGTTTAGGGGCCATTACCTCTTCAACTATAGTCATTTTTCTTTCGATTGCAAACGTAACCAGTTTTTCAATGGTGTAATGGTTTAACATAGAAAACTTACCGTTGGCTCTCGATTCTAATCTATCACTCCGATTTGCAAACGGATTTCACTGAAGCTGTAACTTTCATCCCAGAACATAGTTTAGGGGCCATTACCTCTTCAACTATAGTCATTTTTCTTTCGATTGCAAACGTAACCAGTTTTTCAATGGTGTAATGGTTTAACATAGAAAACTTACCGTTGGCTCTCGATTCTAATCTATCACTCCGATTTGCAAACGGATTTCACTGAAGCTGTAACTTTCATCCCAGAACATAGTTTAGGGGCCATTACCTCTTCAACTATAGTCATTTTTCTTTCGATTGCAAACGTAACCAGTTTTTCAATGGTGTAATGGTTTAACATAGAAAACTTACCGTTGGCTCTCGATTCTAATCTATCACTCCGATTTGCAAACGGATTTCACTGAAGCTGTAACTTTCATCCCAGAACATAGTTTAGGGGCCATTACCTCTTCAACTATAGTCATTTTTCTTTCAATTGCAAACGTAACCAGTTTTTCAATGGTGTAATGGTTTAACACAGAAAACTTACCGTTGGCTCTCGATTCTAATCTATCACTCCGATTTGCAAACGGATTTCACTGAAGCTGTAACTTTCATCCCAGAACATAGTTTAGGGGCCATTACCTCTTCAACTATAGTCATTTTTCTTTCGATTGCAAACGTAACCAGTTTTTCAATGGTGTAATGGTTTAACACAGAAAACTTACCGTTGGCTCTCGATTCTAATCTATCACTCCGATTTGCAAACGGATTTCACTGAAGCTGTAACTTTCATGCCAGAACATAGTTTAGGGGCCATTACCTCTTCAACTATAGTCATTTTTCTTTCGATTGCAAACGTAACCAGTTTTTCAATGGTGTAATGGTTTAACACAGAAAACTTACCGTTTGCTCTCGATTCTAATCTATCACTCCGATTTGCAAACGGATTTCACTGAAGCTGTAACTTTCATCCCAGAACATAGTTTAGGGGCCATTACCTCTTCAACTGTAGTCATTTTTCTTTCGATTGCAAACGTAACCAGTTTTTCAATGGTGTAATGGTTTAACATAGAAAACTTACCGTTGGCTCTCGATTCTAATCTATCACTCCGATTTGCAAACGGATTTCACTGAAGCTGTAACTTTCATCCCAGAACATAGTTTAGGGGCCATTACCTCTTCAACTATAGTCATTTTTCTTTTGATTGCAAACGTAACCAGTTTTTCAATGGTGTAATGGTTTAACATAGAAAACTTACCGTTGGCTCTCGATTCTAATCTATCACTCCGATTTGCAAACGGATTTCACTGAAGCTGTAACTTTCATCCCAGCACATAGTTTAGGGGCCATTACCTCTTCAACTATAGTCATTTTTCTTTCGATTGCAAACGTAACCAGTTTTTCAATGGTGTAATGGTTTAACATAGAAAACTTACCGTTGGCTCTCGATTCTAATCTATCACTCCGATTTGCAAACGGATTTCACTGAAGCTGTAACTTTCATCCCAGAACATAGTTAAGGGGCCATTACCTCTTCAACTATAGTCATTTTTCTTTCGATTGCAAACGTAACCAGTTTTTCAATGGTGTAATGGTTTAACATAGAAAACTTACCGTTGGCTCTCGATTCTAATCTATCACTCCGATTTGCAAACGGATTTCACTGAAGCTGTAACTTTCATCCCAGCACATAGTTTAGGGGCCATTACCTCTTCAACTATAGTCATTTTTCTTTCGATTGCAAACGTAACCAGTTTTTCAATGGTGTAATGGTTTAACATAGAAAACTTACCGTTGGCTCTCGATTCTAATCTATCACTCCGATTTGCAAACGGATTTCACTGAAGCTGTAACTTTCATCCCAGAACATAGTTTAGGGGCCATTACCTCTTCAACTATAGTCATTTTTCTTTCGATTGCAAACGTAACCAGTTTTTCAATGGTGTAATGGTTTAACATAGAAAACTTACCGTTGGCTCTCGATTCTAATCTATCACTCCGATTTGCAAACGGATTTCACTGAAGCTGTAACTTTCATCCCAGAACATAGTTTAGGGGCCATTACCTCTTCAACTATAGTCATTTTTCTTTCGATTGCAAACGTAACCAGTTTTTCAATGGTGTAATGGTTTAACATAGAAAACTTACCGTTGGCTCTCGATTCTAATCTATCACTCCGATTTGCAAACGGATTTCACTGAAGCTGTAACTTTCATCCCAGAACATAGTTTATGGGCCATTACCTCTTCAACTACAGTCATTTTTCTTTCGATTGCAAACGTAACCAGTTTTTCAATGGTGTAATGGTTTAACATAGAAAACTTACGGTTGGCTCTCGATTCTAATCTATCACTCCGATTTGCAAACGGATTTCACTGAAGCTGTAACTTTCATCCCAGAACATAGTTTAGGGGCCATTACCTCTTCAACTACAGTCATTTTTCTTTCGATTGCAAACGTAACCAGTTTTTCAATGGTGTAATGGTTTAACATAGAAAACTTACCGTTGGCTCTCGATTCTAATCTATCACTCCGATTTGCAAACGGATTTCACTGAAGCTGTAACTTTCATCCCAGAACATAGTTTAGGGGCCATTACCTCTTCAACTACAGTCATTTTTCTTTCGATTGCAAACATAACCAGTTTTTCAATGGTGTAATGGTTTAACATAGAAAACTTACCGTTGGCTCTCGATTCTAATCTATCACTCCGATTTGCAAACGAATTTCACTGAAGCTGTAACTTTCTTCCCAGAACATAGTTTAGGGGCCATTACCTCTTCAACTATAGTCATTTTTCTTTCGATTGCAAACGTAACCAGTTTTTCAATGGTGTAATGGTTTAACATAGAAAACTTACAGTTGGCTCTCGATTCTAATCTATCACTCCGATTTGCAAACGGATTTCACTGAAGCTGTAACTTTCATCCCAGAACATAGTTTAGGGGCCATTACCTCTTCAACTATAGTCATTTTTCTTTCGATTGCAAACGTAACCAGTTTTTCAATGGTGTAATGGTTTAACATAGAAAACTTACCGTTGGCTCTCGATTCTAATCTATCACTCCGATTTGCAAATGGATTTCACTGAAGCTGTAACTTTCATCCCAGAACATAGTTTAGGGGCCATTACCTCTTCAACTATAGTCATTTTTCTTTCGATTGCAAACGTAACCAGTTTTTCAATGGTGTAATGGTTTAACATAGAAAACTTACCGTTGGCTCTCGATTCTAATCTATCACTCCGATTTGCAAACGGATTTCACTGAAGCTGTAACTTTCATCCCAGAACATAGTTTAGGGGCCATTACCTCTTCAACTATAGTCATTTTTCTTTCGATTGCAAACGTAACCAGTTTTTCAATGGTGTAATGGTTTAACATAGAAAACTTACCGTTGGCTCTCGATTCAAATCTATCACTCCGATTTGCAAACGGATTTCACTGAAGCTGTAACTTTCATCCCAGAACATAGTTTAGGGGCCATTACCTCTTCAACTATAGTCATTTTTCTTTTGATTGCAAACGTAACCAGTTTTTTCAATGGTGTAATGGTTTAACATAGAAAACTTACCGTTGGCTCTCGATTCTAATCTATCACTCCGATTTGCAAACGGATTTCACTGAAGCTGTAACTTTCATCCCAGAACATAGTTTAGGGGCCATTACCTCTTCAACTATAGTCATTTTTCTTTCGATTGCAAATGTAACCAGTTTTTCAATGGTGTAATGGTTTAACATAGAAAACTTACCGTTGGCTCTCGATTCTAATCTATCACTCCGATTTGCAAACGGATTTCACTGAAGCTGTAACTTTCATCCCAGAACATAGTTTAGGGGCCATTACCTCTTCAACTATAGTCATTTTTCTTTCGATTGCAAACGTAACCAGTTTTTCAATGGTGTAATGGTTTAACATAGAAAAGCCACTAGGAAAGGACAAAAGCTTCCTGACCCGTACCAGAACTTGGCATTATATCAGGACCTGTCACAGGCTACTCTGTCAACTAGACGTGGATTTTCCCAGATCACTGCCTCCTTGAGAAACAAAAAGATTGACTACTCATGGGGATTCCCCCCAAAGCTGATCATAAGAGACGGAGGGGAAACACACGTGATCAGGAATCCAACAGAAGGGCAGGATCTCTTATCAAGATGGAACATCCCAATATCTGTACCTAGAGACTCAGGTAAAGATAGACCCTATCGTCCACCTCTAATGCCTAAGCCCGCTGCTATGGACACCTCTCTTCCTATCACACCGGACAAGGCAGCAACAAGTGAGGCTTCGACAAAAGAATGAAGCTGGGTGATCAGCCAGAAACTTTGTCCCCCTCACACTTGTTCTTTCCCCAGGGACTGACTTTCTCTCCCTACAGGTGGAAAGACCATCCGAAGTCCACATTGGTGGACCCCGTTGAATTGGTCACCTGAACTGAACTGTGATTTGATCAATCTGTTTTGCTTTGTTCATACTATTAGTGTTATTACTATTTTTTCACTTACTTTCTCTTTCTCCCTTTTTTTTTCTCTTCAGTAGTGCCATTGAAGGGTAGAACCGGATGCCTTTCACTGCACTACCACTATTGTTATTACTATCGTTAAATAGGTCGATGTCCCGACTAACCTTGTTTCCTTTCACCAGAGCAGAGATAAAAGGTTTCATCAGAGATGCTTCAGAGCTTGCCTGCAGGATTCCCAAATGGTGGTATGATATAATTGTGATGCAATGTACATGGTATAATGGCTGAGGAATGTAATCTCCTCTCAGTTAATGTGAGAGGCCTCAATTCTTTTAGGAAGAGATACCTCCTGCAGAAACTGATAAAGGAGCAAAAGGCAGACATAGTATGTGTTCAAGAATCCCATCTGAACAAAAATGCAGCAAAAAAACACAAACTATTTCAATTTACTAATATATTCCATTCCACACTACAGAGCAATAAAAAAAAAGCTGGGGCTTTCATAGCAATTAGAGACTCTCTGGGACTAGTGGTAAAAGATACATATGCGAGTGAGGATGGCAGAATGGTAATGATAACTGGACAAATGAACTCCAAGGATTACACTTTTGTGAATCTCTATGCTCCCAACCAACATCAGACTAAATTTATTAATTCAAAACTCAAAAAAATAACAACCTTTAAGAAAGGATATCTCTTTATTTCTGGAGACTTGAACTCCATAACAGACCCACAGTTAGATTGTACTTCCAAATCAAGAACAAAACACTCTACCCTACAACCAATTTTTACCAAGAACGAGCTGTTTGACACTTGGAGATGCCTTCACCCCAAGGAGAAACAGTTTACATTTTACTCAACCATCCATAAATCCTTCACTCGCATTGATCACTGCCTAACAGACCAATTTTCTTTACCACTGGTCTCAGAGATAGAAATTGGTACTAGAGTGTGGTCAGACCACTCACCTCTGTCAGTAAAATTTCATATTCAAAATTCAGCCAAACAACAGTATGTATGGAGACTCAACAAGTATATCCTTCACTCCGAACACACCTCCCCTCTAATCAAAAAAGAACTAACAGAGTATTTCAAACTCAATAACACGGGAGAAATTCCCAACTCTACCCTTTGGAATGCTCATAAAGCATTTATCAGAGGAACCTTTATTAAGCTGAGTGCCATTCACAACAAAAAAATCAGGGAACAAACCAATACATTATTAGAAAAAATTAAATCACTAGAGAAAGAAATATATAACAATCACAAGGCAGAACTTATACCCCAACTAGAAGAAACTAGACAGACCCTAGCAGACAAAATGTACTATCAGTACGACAAATGGCAAACCACATTAAAGCAAAATTGGTACTATGATAATAATAGAGCAGGGAAGGCCATGGCCCAAAAAATCAAGGGAAAAAGAATTCATCAAAGAATTATTAAAATCACACACCCCAAAACAAAAGTAGAAGTTCACCACCCTAAAGACATTGTTAACGCCTTAGCAGAGTACTATGAATCCCTCTATAACCTTGAAAAGGACCCAAATACCCACACCCCATCATCACAAGAAATAGATTTATACCTTAATAAAGTAAATCTCCCCTCTCTTACAGAATTTGAGCAAAAATACCTAGCGACTCCCTTCACAGAACAAGAAACGATAGCAGCAATAGGATCCCTAAAAAAAGATAAGGCCCCAGGACCAGATGGTTTTATTAACGATTATTTTAAAAAATTCACCTCAATATTAGCAACCCCCCTAACAAACATGTTTAACGAAGCAGCTACTAAAGGTAACTTCCCTAGAGAAAACCTCTCTGCCCTAATAACCACAATCCCCAAAGAAGGTAAGGATCCCTCTGACCCCAGTAACTATAGGCCCATCTCCCTACTGAACACTGATATAAAAATATATGCCCGAATAATAGCTAACAGGTTATCTCCCCTTATGCCCCATATTATCCACCCAGATCAGGTAGGATTTACAAAGAATAGGTCGACTAGTGATGGCACTCGCAAGGTTTTGTCTCTGGTACACAGGATTGGGCTCTGTCGGACGCCTACTCTCCTTGTCTCCTTAGACGCGGAGAAGGCGTTCGACAGAGTCAATTGGCTATACCTATCCAAGGTGCTCACCAAATTTGGTATCCCTGGCTTTCTGCACAAGGCCATACTAGCCTTATACACTCATCCGTCTGCAAGAGTCCTATCCTCGGGCACACTATCTCTCCCCTTTGATATAAAGAATGGTACCCGTCAGGGTTGCCCCCTCTCACCCTTAATATTCAACCTAACGATTGAGCCGCTTGCTCAAAAAATCAGAGACAACTCACAAATTTTTGGCATTAAAAACAAACAATCCACACATAAAATGGGTTTATACGCAGATGATGTGATCCTTCTCCTCCAGAAACCACTTGTATCACTGCCAAATGCTCAACTGGAACTAGAAGATTTCTCTAAAATTTCATACTACAAGCTAAACAAGAAAAAGACAGTTATTCTTCCATGTTTTATCTCACAAAAAGATAGGGACACCTTAAAAGTTTCCTGTGAATTCTTATGGAATGACACTACCATAAAATACTTAGGAATATACATAACCCCCACACTAAATAAGATTTATAAAGAAAATTATACCCCATGGTTAAAAAAATTCAAAGGGAAACTGGAAGATCTTGCAAAAGTAGAATACTCCTGGCTGGGAAGGAATGCAGCCTTTAAAATGTTTATTCTTCCCCAACTTTTATATTTATTTAGAAATTTGCCCATAAAAGTCCCCCAAACCTTTTTCAATACCCTACAAAGAGCTCTCAATCAATTCATATTATTAAACAAAAAACCCAGATTCTCAAACAAAATACTAATGATGGACACTACTAAGTTGGGCCTGGGAGTTCCTAACCTGGAATTTTATTATAAGGCCACAATAATGGACCATTCCAGGGCGGTCTGGCTTGGGGATAACACAAAACAATGGTTTTCGATAGAAGAAGACCAGCTCAGCTATGGAGATTACAAACTGTTTCTTGGAGCCAGACTGGCCTGGAGGGTTAGACAGACCATCCAGAACCCATTAACAATCAACACACTCAGAATCTGGAAGGAACTAACCGCCCTATGCAAAAAATATATTTTGTCCATAGAATCTAACACACCCCTAATCACCCTACAAACTTTAATAAATAATCTAAATCTACAAACTTGGACAGACTCTGGCATTAACTCCGTAGAAGACCTCCTAGATAACTCAGACTTGAGACCGTTTGAATTCTTTACTCAGACATACGGGCTCCCATCAACAGAACTCCCCACATATAAGAAAATTAGCAAATTTTACAAATATCACCCATACAGCCTGGTATCCCTGACCCCACAAATCAGTAAAATTATCCATCCTCAGGGTTCACATTATAAAGGAACATCTATTTTCTATAAAACACTGTTAAAAATGAAAGACTCCACCCCGCAATGGCAACTGGATAGTTGGCAGGAATATTTTCAAACTGAGATTGACATGGAAGAATGGGAAAAGGTTCTGAGATCAGTAAAAAAAGTCTTCACATTGTGTAAGACACCATGAAGGCTTACTGAAGAGCATTTGGCAGTGGTATATGACACCTGAGAGGATTTCTAAATTTGATATGAAGGCATCCCCTTTGTGTTGGAGGGGCTGCAACCTGACGGGTACCATAGGGCATATCTTATGGGACTGTCCCAAACTGAAGAAACTTAGAACAGATATAGGTGTCTTCTTGGGACAACTACCCATGTCTATACATCCTATTCCCTCTGGTATGGCACTGTTGCATATAGGAACCATAGATCTACCACCCCAGGAGAGATTGATCTATAACCACATCTTTATAACCATTAGGAACCAATTAGCTTTTAATTGGAAATCAAAAGTTATCCCAACAGTTGGAGAAATTCTGCGAATTGTTGACTCAAATCTTATTGCAGAGAAATCCTGGGCGATTAGATGTGGAAACCTGGGTGCTTTCCTGGAGGTGGCTGCTCTGTGGCCTGTTGCATACAAGGAATCCAAAGTAATGGAATTTTAGATCTGTGGTCTTTTTGGTGGAGGTACTCTCATGTGAAACTCTCATGTATGATATTAATATGTTAAGGGGATCCTCGCAGGTAAGGCTCTGTTGCTCACTTATCTTAATATAGGTAGATTTCTCTTGCTCTGGAAACACAATCGGGACATTCTAATTGTACATAGTTTGATGTGTAGTTTAGTTTTAGATGTAGTATATACAACAAAAATAACTGATATGACAGCTACTCACACACAATTGGAGTCATAACAACTGTTAGTTAGTCAGTTAGGAATCTTCTTCTTCCCTTTCTCCTACCTGGACGAAACACTGCAGCTCTGGTAGACTTATGAGACTCCTTAGTTGAGGATTCGCTCCCTGGAATCTCTGTAGGGTGGTTAAAATCCCCCATTTTCCAGGTCGAGAGGATCCTTGACGGATCTGTTACACAGCTTTCTTCACTGCTGGAGCTGTGGTTGAACTACAGTATTCTAGGGAACATAGAATTCCAACCTTAGTAACTATGGAAGTATTTTAAAACATCGCCTAGACAAAACAGAGATATGTCATTAAACGTGGTTACGTCAAAAATTGATTATTCTTTTTGACAAAATTAAGAATTATTAAACTCTTAGCATAATAGGTTTAGATATCTTAAAGAAATGAGTACAGATCCAAGAGATCTTTCTGTTATTCCTATCTGTAGGTTAAACATAGTTTCAATTATTTTAAACAATATATAGGTCATTTGATAAGTTAACTTCACATCAGACTTTTCACCAGCTTTATTTCTCTCCAACCAAACTCGGTTAGAATACATTTACCATCTGGTTAGATACTCCCAATCTCAGGTACTTGCTTATTCCCTCACTGGGAAGTAATCACACCTAGATGAGTAACTGGCAAAATCAGACATATTTAAAGAAAACGGAAATGCAGTTTCAGGGACTGTATGTGGACTCCTGCGCTGGTAGCGGATCTCCACATACAGTGGTCCACTCAACTTACACCTAACAATCTGCATCCAAACCTCCTTCTACCACCTCATATCAGCTTCACAACAATAAACTACTCCTGCATAACTCCTACTTACCCTCTAACCAGACTATTCTTCTTATTTTATCTGTTATATAAATTTCTGTAATACAGATATGTTGTTAATTGTTATATTGTATTCATTTATATAGCTGTACAAATACGAATACATAATCACTAATACCTGTAATGTAATAACTTGTTATGTAAAACTTCAATAAAAATTATTGTACTTGGTTTAACATAGAAAACTTACCGTTGGCTCTCGATTCTAATCTATCACTCCGATTTGCAAACGGATTTCACTGAAGCTGTAACTTTCATCCCAGAACATAGTTTAGGGGCCATTACCTCTTCAACTATAGTCATTTTTCTTTCGATTGCAAACGTAACCAGTTTTTCAATGGTGTAATGGTTTAACATAGAAAACTTACCGTTGGCTCTCGATTCTAATCTATCACTCCGATTTGAAAACGGATTTCACTGAAGCTGTAACTTTCATCCCAGAACATAGTTTAGGGGCCATTACCTCTTCAACTACAGTCATTTTTCTTTCGTTTCAAGGGTTTTTATTAAGAATAAAACGTATACATACAAGAATAACAAGATATCCCCACGCAAGGGGTAATGCAAATTAAAACATTCAAATAGGTACTATAAAACATCAAGGTTATTATATCGTAAACTCTGATATAATATGAAATAAAGTAACCGTAGCATTCTAGTTGCTCAGAGTAGGGGATATGGGGGGTAACGGGAAAGGCAAGGGAAGAAGGAAAGGGAAAAGAAGGATGGAAAGGGGAATGGGAGGGTATAGGGGATGATCCATGAGTGGACAGAGCCACAGCATGCCAATGGATCAAGCCCACGGATAGGAAGGGAAGAGCTGGGAGCAAGGGAATAAGGGGCAGAATGGTGAGAAAAATGCTTTTATTCAGAATTTACCTCCATATTCAATTATATAGGGGAGAGGAACCACTCCCACCCTAGGCCACCAAAATCTACTCGTATTATCTAAGAGACAAATAGAGTCAGGGGAACTAAAATGTGTGTAAGGTATAGCTCAGCCCAACGTTGTCTTGATGCAATATCCATGGGTCCCAGATTTTAAAGAAATTTTCTAACCTATCAAAAACCTTGGCTCTGATATGTTCAGATAGCATCGTCTTATTGAGGTCTCTAAACATATCATCCACAGACAAGAGGGGTTGTTTCCAATGAGAGGCAATGTGTCTCTTGGCTTGCGCCATCACAAACTGTATTAGTTTATGGGTAGGGTGTAACACAGACTTGGGCCTGTTTCCCAAGAGGGCAACAGACGGGTCTAGGGGGATCTGCTTGCCTAGCATTAGACACAATTTGTTCCAAATTGCCTTCCAGTAGTGCTGTACTATTGGGCAATCCCACCAAACGTGCCATAGATCTCCTTTCTGGTGGCAATGTCTGAAACAAAGGTTAGATGTATCAGGAAAAAATTGGTGCAATTTAGAAGGAGTAAAATAGGTTCTATGGAATAGTTTTAGGGAGTTTTCAATTGATGAGAAGAATAGTGATCCTCTCGTAAGAATAGAACAACAATGGGCCCATCTTTCCTCCGAGAGGGAAATATTGCACTCTCGCTCCCACATCTCATGTACCTTCAGTTTAGGAATAAGATTGGTATGGCAAATAGTCGTATATAGGTCAGAAATGAGGCCCTTATCCAAGGCACCATTTTTGCACTTCGCCTCAAAGGAGGTATAGATTAGGATCTCACTGCCTCTGTCCAAGGTTTGTAGAAATTTAAATATTAGAGACATATTATTTAATTCTTCAAACGGGACATTGTTATCTTTGCCAAATTGTGCCGGTGAGGCCAATTTAAAGTGGGACATAAATTTACCTAAGGTGAGATATCCTTTCTTAATCCACCATTTGAAGTTTTGAGTTTGGAGACCCTTTGGAAATTCCGGGTTTTTGAATATATTTGTCAGGCATGAGGTTGGGGACTGTAGGGAGTGTAGAAATCTCAGGCGTGACCATAGCCCTAAAGAGTGAGCTGCAACTGGTGCTTTTTTTCTTATAGTATTAGTATGAATTGATCTAGACCACATCAAACCTGTGAGAGAGGAAGGACCGAGGAGCTCCGATTCTATCTCTACCCAAATGGGAACATTACATTTTGAATTTGCCATTGCCAATTGCGCTATCTGAGCTGCATAATAGTAATTTAGGATGATCGGAGCATTCAGGCCTCCCATGTCTCTAGGTCTCGCCAGAGTTGCATATTTTATACGTGCCTTACGCTTTCGCCAGATAAATTGTTGTATTTGTCTCTGGAGACGACCCAGTGTGCCCTTTTTGACTGAGATAGGCAAAACTCTAAATAAATAAAGGATACGTGGTAACAGTGTCATCCTAACTGAGGTAACCCTTCCAAGAAGAGAAATCGGGTAATTGTTCCATATATCTAGGTCATTGGTCAATTTCCTGATCATTGAGGGGTAATTCTGGTCGTATAATTTGGACGGATCAATGGTTAAATTTATACCTAGGTGCTTTAAATATCTAGGTTGATATTGTAGGCCAAAAGATTGGGCCAAATTTTGTCCAGCTTTAGTAGAGGTGTTGGACAACATCAGTTCCGATTTGTCCAGATTTAATTTAAAACCTGAGAAAAGGGAAAATTCATCTATAACTTTCAACAAGGCCGGAATAGAGGTCTTAGGTGAATATAAAGTCAGCAAGATGTCGTCCGCAAACAAAGATAATTTGTACTCTCGTTTACCTATGGTGACTCCCTGGATATCAGGAATTCTACGAATCATCTCGGCAAGGGGTTCTATCACTAGAGCAAAAATTGCAGGTGATAGAGGGCACCCCTGCCTCGTGCCCCTCTGAATTGGGAACGACACCCTGCTGACCGCCGGCATTTTGAGAGAAGCAGTAGGAGATGAATAGAGTGCTCTGATCGCATTAAGATAATTGCCACTAAAGCCATACTTCTGAAGGACCGAAATCATGTAGGGCCATTTGATGAGATCAAAGGCCTTCTCCATGTCCAAGGCCAAAACAGCCAGACATGAAGAAGACCTACTGGAGAAGTGCTGTATATTTACAATTTTACGTATGTTGTCCGAGGCCTGCCTGAAGGGAATAAAACCCACCTGGTCGCGGTGTACCAGGGCAGGTAGGATATTGTTAAGCCTGGAGGCTAGGATAGCCGTGAACAATTTGTAATCTACCCCTAATAGTGAGATAGGTCGATAATTTTTCGCCAGAAGGGGGTCTCGTTGAGGTTTTGGAATCATGACGATTGAAGAGGCCAGAAATTCTTGAGGGGGGGCATGGCCCTTCAGTATAGTATTGAAAAATTTAAGTATATACGGAGTTAAGGTGTGTTCAAATTTTTTGTAATATAATGCTGTTAGACCATCTGGACCCGGGGATTTAGCGTTTTTAGTTTTTTTAATGGCCTGTCTCAGTTCCTCTGCTGTAATGTTCTGGTTAAGTTGTGTAAGAGTTAGTGGAGATATTGTTTTATGGATTGTATGGTCTAAGAATTTCACTTTCTCCTCAGGGGCGCTGTCTGGGTCGTTATCTTTGTATAGCTGTTGGTAATATTTCAAAAAGGTCTCGTAGATTTTATCAGGGTTAGAGGTTATTTTATTGTTGGGGTCCCTAATTTTTGTTATTCTGTTGACTGTCTGTTGGGCTCTTAATTTCTGGGCTAACCATCTGTTAGGCTTGTTAATCTGGTCGTAGGCTTTAGCATTGGTCCAGCTAAGGGCCTTTTCACTCTCCCGATTCAAGATCGCCTCCAGCTGCGTATTCAGGTCGTAAATTTGCTTGCTAAGATACCTCGAGGGGTTGTTTTGGTTAAGATTATGTAGCGTAGCAATTTTGTGCTCTAGATTTGAAATCACAATCCCTCTTTCTCTTTTATGTTTGGCGGCAATTTTGATGAAATGCCCTCATATTACTGCCTTATGTGCCATCCAACAAATTGCAGGAGTGGTCTCTGGGATATCATTTATCGCGAAATAGCCATCCAAGGCTTCATCAATCTTGCCACACACCTCAGGATTATATAAGAGAGTTTCATTAAGCCTCCACGGGGCCCTTTGGGTCTTTGGAATTAGGGAGGTCATAGAGGTCATGTCATTTTTCTTTCGATTGCAAACGTAACCAGTTTTTCAATGGTGTAATGGTTTAACATAGAAAACTTACCGTTGGCTCTCGATTCTAATCTATCACTCCGATTTGCAAACGGATTTCACTGAAGCTGTAACTTTCATCCCAGAACATAGTTTAGGGGCCATTACCTCTTCAACTATAGTCATTTTTCTTTCGATTGCAAACGTAACCAGTTTTTCAATGGTGTAATGGTTTAACATAGAAAACTTACCGTTGGCTCTCGATTCTAATCTATCACTCCGATTTGCAAACGGATTTCACTGAAGCTGTAACTTTCATCCCAGAACATAGTTTAGGGGCCATTACCTCTTCAACTACAGTCATTTTTCTTTCGATTGCAAACGTAACCAGTTTTTCAATGGTGTAATGGTTTAACATAGAAAACTTACCGTTGGCTCTCGATTCTAATCTATCACTCCGATTTGCAAACGGATTTCACTGAAGCTGTAACTTTCATCCCAGAACATAGTTTAGGGGCCATTACCTCTTCAACTACAGTCATTTTTCTTTCGATTGCAAACGTAACCAGTTTTTCAATGGTGTAATGGTTTAACATAGAAAACTTACCGTTGGCTCTCGATTCTAATCTATCACTCCGATTTGCAAACGGATTTCACTGAAGCTGTAACTTTCATCCCAGAACATAGTTTAGGGGCCATTACCTCTTCAACTATAGTCATTTTTCTTTCGATTGCAAACGTAACCAGTTTTTCAATGGTGTAATGGTTTAACATAGAAAACTTACCGTTGGCTCTCGATTCTAATCTATCACTCCGATTTGCAAACGGATTTCACTGAAGCTGTAACTTTCATCCCAGAACATAGTTTAGGGGCCATTACCTCTTCAACTATAGTCATTTTTCTTTCGATTGCAAACGTAACCAGTTTTTCAATGGTGTAATGGTTTAACATAGAAAACTTACCGTTGGCTCTCGATTCTAATCTATCACTCCGATTTGCAAACGGATTTCACTGAAGCTGTAACTTTCATCCCAGAACATAGTTTAGGGGCCATTACCTCTTCAACTATAGTCATTTTTCTTTCGATTGCAAACGTAACCAGTTTTTCAATGGTGTAATGGTTTAACATAGAAAACTTACCGTTGGCTCTCGATTCTAATCTATCACTCCGATTTGCAAACGGATTTCACTGAAGCTGTAACTTTCATCCCAGAACATAGTTTATGGGCCATTACCTCTTCAACTACAGTCATTTTTCTTTCGATTGCAAACGTAACCAGTTTTTCAATGGTGTAATGGTTTAACATAGAAAACTTACCGTTGGCTCTCGATTCTAATCTATCACTCCGATTTGCAAACGGATTTCACTGAAGCTGTAACTTTCATCCCAGAAAATAGTTTAGGGGCCATTACCTCTTCAACTACAGTCATTTTTCTTTCGATTGCAAACGTAACCAGTTTTTCAATGGTGTAATGGTTTAACATAGAAAACTTACCGTTGGCTCTCGATTCTAATCTATCACTCCGATTTGCAAACGAATTTCACTGAAGCTGTAACTTTCATCCCAGAACATAGTTTAGGGGCCATTACCTCTTCAACTATAGTCATTTTTCTTTCGATTGCAAACGTAACCAGTTTTTCAATGGTGTAATGGTTTAACATAGAAAACGTACCGTTGGCTCTCGATTCTAATCTATCACTCCGATTTGCAAACTGATTTCACTGAAGCTGTAACTTTCATCCCAGAACATAGTTTAGGGGCCATTACCTCTTCAACTATAGTCATTTTTCTTTCGATTGCAAACGTAACCAGTTTTTCAATGGTGTAATGGTTTAACATAGAAAACTTACCGTTGGCTCTCGATTCTAATCTATCACTCCGATTTGCAAACGGATTTCACTGAAGCTGTAACTTTCATCCCAGAACATAGTTTAGGGGCTATTACCTCTTCAACTACAGTCATTTTTCTTTCGATTGCAAACATAACCAGTTTTTCAATGGTGTAATGGTTTAACATAGAAAACTTACCGTTGGCTCTCGATTCTAATCTATCACTCCGATTTGCAAACGAATTTCACTGAAGCTGTAACTTTCATCCCAGAACATAGTTTAGGGGCCATTACCTCTTCAACTATAGTCATTTTTCTTTCGATTGCAAACGTAACCAGTTTTTCAATGGTGTAATGGTTTAACATAGAAAACTTACCGTTGGCTCTCGATTCTAATCTATCACTCCGATTTGCAAACGGATTTCACTGAAGCTGTAACTTTCATCCCAGAACATAGTTTAGGGGCCATTACCTCTTCAACTATAGTCATTTTTCTTTCGATTGCAAACGTAACCAGTTTTTCAATGGTGTAATGGTTTAACATAGAAAACTTACCGTTGGCTCTCGATTCTAATCTATCACTCCGATTTGCAAACGGATTTCACTGAAGCTGTAACTTTCATCCCAGAACATAGTTTAGGGGCCATTACCTCTTCAACTATAGTCATTTTTCTTTCGATTGCAAACGTAACCAGTTTTTCAATGGTGTAATGGTTTAACATAGAAAACTTACCGTTGGCTCTCGATTCTAATCTATCACTCCGATTTGCAAACGGATTTCACTGAAGCTGTAACTTTCATCCCAGAACATAGTTTAGGGGCCATTACCTCTTCAACTATAGTCATTTTTCTTTCGATTGCAAACGTAACCAGTTTTTCAATGGTGTAATGGTTTAACATAGAAAACTTACCGTTGGCTCTCGATTCTAATCTATCACTCCGATTTGCAAACGGATTTCACTGAAGCTGTAACTTTCATCCCAGAACATAGTTTAGGGGCCATTACCTCTTCAACTATAGTCATTTTTCTTTCGATTGCAAACGTAACCAGTTTTTCAATGGTGTAATGGTTTAACATAGAAAACTTACCGTTGGCTCTCGATTCTAATCTATCACTCCGATTTGCAAACGGATTTCACTGAAGCTGTAACTTTCATCCCAGAACATAGTTTAGGGGCCATTACCTCTTCAACTATAGTCATTTTTCTTTCGATTGCAAACGTAACCAGTTTTTCAATGGTGTAATGGTTTAACATAGAAAACTTACCGTTGGCTCTCGATTCTAATCTATCACTCCGATTTGCAACCGGATTTCACTGAAGCTGTAACTTTCATCCCAGAACATAGTTTAGGGGCCATTACCTCTTCAACTATAGTCATTTTTCTTTCGATTGCAAACGTAACCAGTTTTTCAATGGTGTAATGGTTTAACATAGAAAACTTACCGTTGGCTCTCGATTCTAATCTATCACTCCGATTTACAAACGGATTTCACTGAAGCTGTAACTTTCATCCCAGAACATAGTTTAGGGGCCATTACCTCTTCAACTATAGTCATTTTTCTTTCGATTGCAAACGTAACCAGTTTTTCAATGGTGTAATGGTTTAACATAGAAAACTTAACGTTGGCTCTCGATTCTAATCTATCACTCCGATTTGCAAACGGATTTCACTGAAGCTGTAACTTTCATCCCAGAACATAGTTTAGGGGCCATTACCTCTTCAACTACAGTCATTTTTCTTTCGATTGCAAACGTAACCAGTTTTTCAATGGTGTAATGGTTTAACATAGAAAACTTACCGTTGGCTCTCGATTCTAATCTATCACTCCGATTTGCAAACGGATTTCACTGAAGCTGTAACTTTCATCCCAGAACATAGTTTAGGGGCCATTACCTCTTCAACTACAGTCATTTTTCTTTCGATTGCAAACGTAACCAGTTTTTCAATGGTGTAATGGTTTAACATAGAAAACTTACCGTTGGCTCTCGATTCTAATCTATCAGTCCGATTTGCAAACTGATTTCACTGAAGCTGTAACTTTCATCCCAGAACATAGTTTAGGGGCCATTACCTCTTCAACTATAGTCATTTTTCTTTCGATTGCAAACGTAACCAGTTTTTCAATGGTGTAATGGTTTAACATAGAAAACTTACCGTTGGCTCTCGATTCTAATCTATCACTCCGATTTGCAAACGGATTTCACTGAAGCTGTAACTTTCATCCCAGAACATAGTTTAGGGGCCATTACCTCTTCAACTATAGTCATTTTTCTTTCGATTGCAAACGTAACCAGTTTTTCAATGGTGTAATGGTTTAACATAGAAAACTTACTGTTGGCTCTCGATTCTAATCTATCACTCCGATTTGCAAACGGATTTCACTGAAGCTGTAACTTTCATCCCAGAACATAGTTTAGGGGCCATTACCTCTTCAACTATAGTCATTTTTCTTTCGATTGCAAACGTAACAAGTTTTTCAATGGTGTAATGGTTTAACATAGAAAACTTACCGTTGGCTCTCGATTCTAATCTATCACTCCGATTTGCAAACGGATTTCACTGAAGCTGTAACTTTCATCCCAGAACATAGTTTATGGGCCATTACCTCTTCAACTACAGTCATTTTTCTTTCGATTGCAAACGTAACCAGTTTTTCAATGGTGTAATGGTTTAACATAGAAAACTTACCGTTGGCTCTCGATTCTAATCTATCACTCCGATTTGCAAACGGATTTCACTGAAGCTGTAACTTTCATCCCAGAACATAGTTTAGGGGCCATTACCTCTTCAACTACAGTCATTTTTCTTTCGATTGCAAACGTAACCAGTTTTTCAATGGTGTAATGGTTTAACATAGAAAACTTACCGTTGGCTCTCGATTCTAATCTATCACTCCGATTTGCAAACGGATTTCACTGAAGCTGTAACTTTCATCCCAGAACATAGTTTAGGGGCCATTACCTCTTCAACTACAGTCATTTTTCTTTCGATTGCAAACGTAACCAGTTTTTCAATGGTGTAATGGTTTAACATAGAAAACTTACTGTTGGCTCTCGATTCTAATCTATCACTCCGATTTGCAAACGGATTTCACTGAAGCTGTAACTTTCATCCCAGAACATAGTTTAGGGGCCAATAACTATAGTCATTTTTCTTTCGATTGCAAACGTAACAAGTTTTTCAATGGTGTAATGGTTTAACATAGAAAACTTACCGTTGGCTCTCGATTCTAATCTATCACTCCGATTTGCAAACGAATTTCACTGAAGCTGTAACTTTCATCCCAGAACATAGTTTAGGGGCCATTACCTCTTCAACTATAGTCATTTTTCTTTCGATTGCAAACGTAACCAGTTTTTCAATGGTGTAATGGTTTAACATAGAAAACTTACCGTTGGCTCTCGATTCTAATCTATCACTCCGATTTGCAAACTGATTTCACTGAAGCTGTAACTTTCATCCCAGAACATAGTTTAGGGGCCATTACCTCTTCAACTATAGTCATTTTTCTTTCGATTGCAAACGTAACCAGTTTTTCAATGGTGTAATGGTTTAACATAGAAAACTTACCGTTGGCTCTCGATTCTAATCTATCACTCCGATTTGCAAACGGATTTCACTGAAGCTGTAACTTTCATCCCAGAACATAGTTTAGGGGCCATTACCTCTTCAACTATAGTCATTTTTCTTTCGATTGCAAACGTAACCAGTTTTTCAATGGTGTAATGGTTTAACATAGAAAACTTACCGTTGGCTCTCGATTCTAATCTATCACTCCGATTTGCAAACGGATTTCACTGAAGCTGTAACTTTCATCCCAGAACATAGTTTAGGGGCCATTACCTCTTCAACTATAGTCATTTTTCTTTCGATTGCAAACGTAACCAGTTTTTCAATGGTGTAATGGTTTAACATAGAAAACTTACCGTTGGCTCTCGATTCTAATCTATCACTCCGATTTGCAAACGGATTTCACTGAAGCTGTAACTTTCATCCCAGAACATAGTTTATGGGCCATTACCTCTTCAACTACAGTCATTTTTCTTTCGATTGCAAACGTAACCAGTTTTTCAATGGTGTAATGGTTTAACATAGAAAACTTACCGTTGGCTCTCGATTCTAATCTATCACTCCGATTTGCAAACGGATTTCACTGAAGCTGTAACTTTCATCCCAGAACATAGTTTAGGGGCCATTACCTCTTCAACTACAGTCATTTTTCTTTCGATTGCAAACGTAACCAGTTTTTCAATGGTGTAATGGTTTAACATAGAAAACTTACCGTTGGCTCTCGATTCTAATCTATCACTCCGATTTGCAAACGGATTTCACTGAAGCTGTAACTTTCATCCCAGAACATAGTTTAGAGGCCATTACCTCTTCAACTACAGTCATTTTTCTTTCGATTGCAAACATAACCAGTTTTTCAATGGTGTAATGGTTTAACATAGAAAACTTACCGTTGGCTCTCGATTCTAATCTATCACTTCGATTTGCAAACGAATTTCACTGAAGCTGTAACTTTCATCCCAGAACATAGTTTAGGGGCCATTACCTCTTCAACTATAGTCATTTTTCTTTCGATTGCAAACGTAACCAGTTTTTCAATGGTGTAATGGTTTAACATAGAAAACTTACCGTTGGCTCTCGATTCTAATCTATCACTCCGATTTGCAAACGGATTTCACTGAAGCTGTAACTTTCATCCCAGAACATAGTTTAGGGGCCATTACCTCTTCAACTACAGTCATTTTTCTTTCGATTGCAAACATAACCAGTTTTTCAATGGTGTAATGGTTTAACATAGAAAACTTACCGTTGGCTCTCGATTCTAATCTATCACTCCGATTTGCAAACGAATTTCACTGAAGCTGTAACTTTCATCCCAGAACATAGTTTAGGGGCCATTACCTCTTCAACTATAGTCATTTTTCTTTCGATTGCAAACGTAACCAGTTTTTCAATGGTGTAATGGTTTAACATAGAAAACTTACCGTTGGCTCTCGATTCTAATCTATCACTCCGATTTGCAAACGGATTTCACTGAAGCTGTAACTTTCATCCCAGAACATAGTTTAGGGGCCATTACCTCTTCAACTATAGTCATTTTTCTTTCGATTGCAAACGTAACCAGTTTTTCAATGGTGTAATGGTTTAACATAGAAAACTTACCGTTGGCTCTCGATTCTAATCTATCACTCCGATTTGCAAACGGATTTCACTGAAGCTGTAACTTTCATCCCAGAACATAGTTTAGGGGCCATTACCTCTTCAACTATAGTCATTTTTCTTTCGATTGCAAACGTAACCAGTTTTTCAATGGTGTAATGGTTTAACATAGAAAACTTACCGTTGGCTCTCGATTCTAATCTATCACTCCGATTTGCAAACGGATTTCACTGAAGCTGTAACTTTCATCCCAGAACATAGTTTAGGGGCCATTACCTCTTCAACTATAGTCATTTTTCTTTCGATTGCAAACGTAACCAGTTTTTCAATGGTGTAATGGTTTAACATAGAAAACTTACCGTTGGCTCTCGATTCTAATCTATCACTCCGATTTGCAAACGGATTTCACTGAAGCTGTAACTTTCATCCCAGAACATAGTTTAGGGGCCATTACCTCTTCAACTATAGGCATTTTTCTTTCGATTGCAAACATAACCAGTTTTTCAATGGTGTAATGGTTTAACATAGAAAACTTACCGTTGGCTCTCGATTCTAATCTATCACTCCGATTTGCAAACGAATTTCACTGAAGCTGTAACTTTCATCCCAGAACATAGTTTAGGGGCCATTACCTCTTCAACTATAGTCATTTTTCTTTCGATTGCAAACGTAACCAGTTTTTCAATGGTGTAATGGTTTAACATAGAAAACTTACCGTTGGCTCTCGATTCTAATCTATCACTCCGATTTGCAAACGGATTTCACTGAAGCTGTAACTTTCATCCCAGAACATAGTTTAGGGGCCATTACCTCTTCAACTATAGTCATTTTTCTTTCGATTGCAAACGTAACCAGTTTTTCAATGGTGTAATGGTTTAACATAGAAAACTTACCGTTGGCTCTCGATTCTAATCTATCACTCCGATTTGCAAACGGATTTCACTGAAGCTGTAACTTTCATCCCAGAACATAGTTTAGGGGCCATTACCTCTTCAACTATAGTCATTTTTCTTTCGATTGCAAACGTAACCAGTTTTTCAATGGTGTAATGGTTTAACATAGAAAACTTACCGTTGGCTCTCGATTCTAATCTATCACTCCGATTTGCAAACGGATTTCACTGAAGCTGTAACTTTCATCCCAGAACATAGTTTAGGGGCCATTACCTCTTCAACTATAGTCATTTTTCTTTCGATTGCAAACGTAACCAGTTTTTCAATGGTGTAATGGTTTAACATAGAAAACTTAACGTTGGCTCTCGATTCTAATCTATCACTCCGATTTGCAAACGGATTTCACTGAAGCTGTAACTTTCATCCCAGAACATAGTTTAGGGGCCATTACCTCTTCAACTATAGTCATTTTTCTTTCGATTGCAAACGTAACCAGTTTTTCAATGGTGTAATGGTTTAACATAGAAAACTTACCGTTGGCTCTCGATTCTAATCTATCACTCCGATTTGCAAACGGATTTCACTGAAGCTGTAACTTTCATCCCAGAACATAGTTTAGGGGCCATTACCTCTTCAACTATAGTCATTTTTCTTTCGATTGCAAACGTAACCAGTTTTTCAATGGTGTAATGGTTTAACATAGAAAACTTACCGTTGGCTCTCGATTCTAATCTATCACTCCGATTTGCAACCGGATTTCACTGAAGCTGTAACTTTCATCCCAGAACATAGTTTAGGGGCCATTACCTCTTCAACTATAGTCATTTTTCTTTCGATTGCAAACGTAACCAGTTTTTCAATGGTGTAATGGTTTAACATAGAAAACTTACCGTTGGCTCTCGATTCTAATCTATCACTCCGATTTACAAACGGATTTCACTGAAGCTGTAACTTTCATCCCAGAACATAGTTTAGGGGCCATTACCTCTTCAACTATAGTCATTTTTCTTTCGATTGCAAACGTAACCAGTTTTTCAATGGTGTAATGGTTTAACATAGAAAACTTAACGTTGGCTCTCGATTCTAATCTATCACTCCGATTTGCAAACGGATTTCACTGAAGCTGTAACTTTCATCCCAGAACATAGTTTAGGGGCCATTACCTCTTCAACTACAGTCATTTTTCTTTCGATTGCAAACGTAACCAGTTTTTCAATGGTGTAATGGTTTAACATAGAAAACTTACCGTTGGCTCTCGATTCTAATCTATCACTCCGATTTGCAAACGGATTTCACTGAAGCTGTAACTTTCATCCCAGAACATAGTTTAGGGGCCATTACCTCTTCAACTACAGTCATTTTTCTTTCGATTGCAAACGTAACCAGTTTTTCAATGGTGTAATGGTTTAACATAGAAAACTTACCGTTGGCTCTCGATTCTAATCTATCAGTCCGATTTGCAAACTGATTTAACTGAAGCTGTAACTTTCATCCCAGAACATAGTTTAGGGGCCATTACCTCTTCAACTATAGTCATTTTTCTTTCGATTGCAAACGTAACCAGTTTTTCAATGGTGTAATGGTTTAACATAGAAAACTTACCGTTGGCTCTCGATTCTAATCTATCACTCCGATTTGCAAACGGATTTCACTGAAGCTGTAACTTTCATCCCAGAACATAGTTTAGGGGCCATTACCTCTTCAACTATAGTCATTTTTCTTTCGATTGCAAACGTAACCAGTTTTTCAATGGTGTAATGGTTTAACATAGAAAACTTACTGTTGGCTCTCGATTCTAATCTATCACTCCGATTTGCAAACGGATTTCACTGAAGCTGTAACTTTCATCCCAGAACATAGTTTAGGGGCCATTACCTCTTCAACTATAGTCATTTTTCTTTCGATTGCAAACGTAACAAGTTTTTCAATGGTGTAATGGTTTAACATAGAAAACTTACCGTTGGCTCTCGATTCTAATCTATCACTCCGATTTGCAAACGGATTTCACTGAAGCTGTAACTTTCATCCCAGAACATAGTTTATGGGCCATTACCTCTTCAACTACAGTCATTTTTCTTTCGATTGCAAACGTAACCAGTTTTTCAATGGTGTAATGGTTTAACATAGAAAACTTACCGTTGGCTCTCGATTCTAATCTATCACTCCGATTTGCAAACGGATTTCACTGAAGCTGTAACTTTCATCCCAGAACATAGTTTAGGGGCCATTACCTCTTCAACTACAGTCATTTTTCTTTCGATTGCAAACGTAACCAGTTTTTCAATGGTGTAATGGTTTAACATAGAAAACTTACCGTTGGCTCTCGATTCAAATCTATCACTCCGATTTGCAAACGGATTTCACTGAAGCTGTAACTTTCATCCCAGAACATAGTTTAGGGGCCATTACCTCTTCAACTATAGTCATTTTTCTTTCGATTGCAAACGTAACCAGTTTTTCAATGGTGTAATGGTTTAACATAGAAAACTTACCGTTGGCTCTCGATTCTAATCTATCACTCCGATTTGCAAACGGATTTCACTGAAGCTGTAACTTTCATCCCAGAACATAGTTTAGGGGCCATTACCTCTTCAACTATAGTCATTTTTCTTTCGATTGCAAAACGTAACCAGTTTTTCAATGGTGTAATGGTTTAACATAGAAAACTTACCGTTGGCTCTCGATTCTAATCTATCACTCCGATTTGCAAACGGATTTCACTGAAGCTGTAACTTTCATCCCAGAACATAGTTTAGGGGCCATTACCTCTTCAACTACAGTCATTTTTCTTTCGATTGCAAACGTAACCAGTTTTTCAATGGTGTAATGGTTTAACATAGAAAACTTACCGTTGGCTCTCGATTCTAATCTATCACTCCGATTTGCAAACGGATTTCACTGAAGCTGTAACTTTCATCCCAGAACATAGTTTAGGGGCCATACCTCTTCAACTACAGTCATTTTTCTTTCGATTGCAAACATAACCAGTTTTTCAATGGTGTAATGGTTTAACATAGAAAACTTACCGTTGGCTCTCGATTCTAATCTATCACTCCGATTTGCAAACGGATTTCACTGAAGCTGTAACTTTCATCCCAGAACATAGTTTAGGGGCCATTACCTCTTCAACTATAGTCATTTTTCTTTCGATTGCAAACGTAACCAGTTTTTCAATGGTGTAATGGTTTAACATAGAAAACTTACCGTTGGCTCTCGATTCTAATCTATCACTCCGATTTGCAAACGGATTTCACTGAAGCTGTAACTTTCATCCCAGAACATAGTTTAGGGGCCATTACCTCTTCAACTACTAGTCATTTTCTTTCGATTGCAAACATAACCAGTTTTTCAATGGTGTAATGGTTTAACATAGAAAACTTACCGTTGGCTCTCGATTCTAATCTATCACTCCGATTTTGCAAACGGATTTCACTGAAGCTGTAACTTTCATCCCAGAACATAGTTTAGGGGCCATTACCTCTTCAACTATAGTCATTTTTCTTTCGATTGCAAACGTAACCAGTTTTTCAATGGTGTAATGGTTTAACATAGAAAACTTACCGTTGGCTCTCGATTCTAATCTATCACTCCGATTTGCAAACGGATTTCACTGAAGCTGTAACTTTCATCCCAGAACATAGTTTAGGGGCCATTACCTCTTCAACTATAGTCATTTTTCTTTCGATTGCAAACGTAACCAGTTTTTCAATGGTGTAATGGTTTAACATAGAAAACTTACCGTTGGCTCTCGATTCTAATCTATCACTCCGATTTGCAAACGGATTTCACTGAAGCTGTAACTTTCATCCCAGAACATAGTTTAGGGGCCATTACCTCTTCAACTATAGTCATTTTTCTTTCGATTGCAAACGTAACCAGTTTTTCAATGGTGTAATGGTTTAACATAGAAAACTTACCGTTGGCTCTCGATTCTAATCTATCACTCCGATTTGCAAACGGATTTCACTGAAGCTGTAACTTTCATCCCAGAACATAGTTTAGGGGCCATTACCTCTTCAACTATAGTCATTTTTCTTTCGATTGCAAACGTAACCAGTTTTTCAATGGTGTAATGGTTTAACATAGAAAACTTACCGTTGGCTCTCGATTCTAATCTATCACTCCGATTTGCAAACGGATTTCACTGAAGCTGTAACTTTCATCCCAGAACATAGTTTAGGGGCCATTACCTCTTCAACTATAGTCATTTTTCTTTCGATTGCAAACGTAACCAGTTTTTCAATGGTGTAATGGTTTAACATAGAAAACTTACCGTTGGCTCTCGATTCTAATCTATCACTCCGATTTGCAAACGGATTTCACTGAAGCTGTAACTTTCATCCCAGAACATAGTTTAGGGGCCATTACCTCTTCAACTATAGTCATTTTTCTTTCGATTGCAAACGTAACCAGTTTTTCAATGGTGTAATGGTTTAACATAGAAAACTTACCGTTGGCTCTCGATTCTAATCTATCACTCCGATTTGCAAACGGATTTCACTGAAGCTGTAACTTTCATCCCAGAACATAGTTTAGGGGCCATTACCTCTTCAACTATAGTCATTTTTCTTTCGATTGCAAACGTAACCAGTTTTTCAATGGTGTAATGGTTTAACATAGAAAACTTACCGTTGGCTCTCGATTCTAATCTATCACTCCGATTTGCAAACGGATTTCACTGAAGCTGTAACTTTCATCCCAGAACATAGTTTAGGGGCCATTACCTCTTCAACTATAGTCATTTTTCTTTCGATTGCAAACGTAACCAGTTTTTCAATGGTGTAATGGTTTAACATAGAAAACTTACCGTTGGCTCTCGATTCTAATCTATCACTCCGATTTGCAAACGGATTTCACTGAAGCTGTAACTTTCATCCCAGAACATAGTTTAGGGGCCATTACCTCTTCAACTATAGTCATTTTTCTTTCGATTGCAAACGTAACCAGTTTTTCAATGGTGTAATGGTTTAACATAGAAAACTTACCGTTGGCTCTCGATTCTAATCTATCACTCCGATTTGCAAACGGATTTCACTGAAGCTGTAACTTTCATCCCAGAACATAGTTTAGGGGCCATTACCTCTTCAACTATAGTCATTTTTCTTTCGATTGCAAACGTAACCAGTTTTTCAATGGTGTAATGGTTTAACATAGAAAACTTACCGTTGGCTCTCGATTCTAATCTATCACTCCGATTTGCAAACGGATTTCACTGAAGCTGTAACTTTCATCCCAGAACATAGTTTAGGGGCCATTACCTCTTCAACTATAGTCATTTTTCTTTCGATTGCAAACGTAACCAGTTTTTCAATGGTGTAATGGTTTAACATAGAAAACTTACCGTTGGCTCTCGATTCTAATCTATCACTCCGATTTGCAAACGGATTTCACTGAAGCTGTAACTTTCATCCCAGAACATAGTTTAGGGGCCATTACCTCTTCAACTATAGTCATTTTTCTTTCGATTGCAAACGTAACCAGTTTTTCAATGGTGTAATGGTTTAACATAGAAAACTTACCGTTGGCTCTCGATTCTAATCTATCACTCCGATTTGCAAACGGATTTCACTGAAGCTGTAACTTTCATCCCAGAACATAGTTTAGGGGCCATTACCTCTTCAACTATAGTCATTTTTCTTTCGATTGCAAACGTAACCAGTTTTTCAATGGTGTAATGGTTTAACATAGAAAACTTACCGTTGGCTCTCGATTCTAATCTATCACTCCGATTTGCAAACGGATTTCACTGAAGCTGTAACTTTCATCCCAGAACATAGTTTAGGGGCCATTACCTCTTCAACTATAGTCATTTTTCTTTCGATTGCAAACGTAACCAGTTTTTCAATGGTGTAATGGTTTAACATAGAAAACTTACCGTTGGCTCTCGATTCTAATCTATCACTCCGATTTGCAAACGGATTTCACTGAAGCTGTAACTTTCATCCCAGAACATAGTTTAGGGGCCATTACCTCTTCAACTATAGTCATTTTTCTTTCGATTGCAAACGTAACCAGTTTTTCAATGGTGTAATGGTTTAACATAGAAAACTTACCGTTGGCTCTCGATTCTAATCTATCACTCCGATTTGCAAACGGATTTCACTGAAGCTGTAACTTTCATCCCAGAACATAGTTTAGGGGCCATTACCTCTTCAACTATAGTCATTTTTCTTTCGATTGCAAACGTAACCAGTTTTTCAATGGTGTAATGGTTTAACATAGAAAACTTACCGTTGGCTCTCGATTCTAATCTATCACTCCGATTTGCAAACGGATTTCACTGAAGCTGTAACTTTCATCCCAGAACATAGTTTAGGGGCCATTACCTCTTCAACTATAGTCATTTTTCTTTCGATTGCAAACGTAACCAGTTTTTCAATGGTGTAATGGTTTAACATAGAAAACTTACCGTTGGCTCTCGATTCTAATCTATCACTCCGATTTGCAAACGGATTTCACTGAAGCTGTAACTTTCATCCCAGAACATAGTTTAGGGGCCATTACCTCTTCAACTATAGTCATTTTTCTTTCGATTGCAAACGTAACCAGTTTTTCAATGGTGTAATGGTTTAACATAGAAAACTTACCGTTGGCTCTCGATTCTAATCTATCACTCCGATTTGCAAACGGATTTCACTGAAGCTGTAACTTTCATCCCAGAACATAGTTTAGGGGCCATTACCTCTTCAACTATAGTCATTTTTCTTTCGATTGCAAACGTAACCAGTTTTTCAATGGTGTAATGGTTTAACATAGAAAACTTACCGTTGGCTCTCGATTCTAATCTATCACTCCGATTTGCAAACGGATTTCACTGAAGCTGTAACTTTCATCCCAGAACATAGTTTAGGGGCCATTACCTCTTCAACTATAGTCATTTTTCTTTCGATTGCAAACGTAACCAGTTTTTCAATGGTGTAATGGTTTAACATAGAAAACTTACCGTTGGCTCTCGATTCTAATCTATCACTCCGATTTGCAAACGGATTTCACTGAAGCTGTAACTTTCATCCCAGAACATAGTTTAGGGGCCATTACCTCTTCAACTATAGTCATTTTTCTTTCGATTGCAAACGTAACCAGTTTTTCAATGGTGTAATGGTTTAACATAGAAAACTTACCGTTGGCTCTCGATTCTAATCTATCACTCCGATTTGCAAACGGATTTCACTGAAGCTGTAACTTTCATCCCAGAACATAGTTTAGGGGCCATTACCTCTTCAACTATAGTCATTTTTCTTTCGATTGCAAACGTAACCAGTTTTTCAATGGTGTAATGGTTTAACATAGAAAACTTACCGTTGGCTCTCGATTCTAATCTATCACTCCGATTTGCAAACGGATTTCACTGAAGCTGTAACTTTCATCCCAGAACATAGTTTAGGGGCCATTACCTCTTCAACTATAGTCATTTTTCTTTCGATTGCAAACGTAACCAGTTTTTCAATGGTGTAATGGTTTAACATATGAAAACTTACCGTTGGCTCTCGATTCTAATCTATCACTCCGATTTGCAAACGGATTTCACTGAAGCTGTAACTTTCATCCCAGAACATAGTTTAGGGGCCATTACCTCTTCAACTATAGTCATTTTTCTTTCGATTGCAAACGTAACCAGTTTTTCAATGGTGTAATGGTTTAACATAGAAAACTTACCGTTGGCTCTCGATTCTAATCTATCACTCCGATTTGCAAACGGATTTCACTGAAGCTGTAACTTTCATCCCAGAACATAGTTTAGGGGCCAGGCCATTACCTCTTCAACTATAGTCATTTTTCTTTCGATTGCAAACGTAACCAGTTTTTCAATGGTGTAATGGTTTAACATAGAAAACTTACCGTTGGCTCTCGATTCTAATCTATCACTCCGATTTGCAAACGGATTTCACTGAAGCTGTAACTTTCATCCCAGAACATAGTTTAGGGGCCATTACCTCTTCAACTATAGTCATTTTTCTTTCGATTGCAAACGTAACCAGTTTTTCAATGGTGTAATGGTTTAACATAGAAAACTTACCGTTGGCTCTCGATTCTAATCTATCACTCCGATTTGCAAACGGATTTCACTGAAGCTGTAACTTTCATCCCAGAACATAGTTTAGGGGCCATTACCTCTTCAACTATAGTCATTTTTCTTTCGATTGCAAACGTAACCAGTTTTTCAATGGTGTAATGGTTTAACATAGAAAACTTACCGTTGGCTCTCGATTCTAATCTATCACTCCGATTTGCAAACGGATTTCACTGAAGCTGTAACTTTCATCCCAGAACATAGTTTAGGGGCCATTACCTCTTCAACTATAGTCATTTTTCTTTCGATTGCAAACGTAACCAGTTTTTCAATGGTGTAATGGTTTAACATAGAAAACTTACCGTTGGCTCTCGATTCTAATCTATCACTCCGATTTGCAAACGGATTTCACTGAAGCTGTAACTTTCATCCCAGAACATAGTTTAGGGGCCATTACCTCTTCAACTATAGTCATTTTTCTTTCGATTGCAAACGTAACCAGTTTTTCAATGGTGTAATGGTTTAACATAGAAAACTTACCGTTGGCTCTCGATTCTAATCTATCACTCCGATTTGCAAACGGATTTCACTGAAGCTGTAACTTTCATCCCAGAACATAGTTTAGGGGCCATTACCTCTTCAACTATAGTCATTTTTCTTTCGATTGCAAACGTAACCAGTTTTTCAATGGTGTAATGGTTTAACATAGAAAACTTACCGTTGGCTCTCGATTCTAATCTATCACTCCGATTTGCAAACGGATTTCACTGAAGCTGTAACTTTCATCCCAGAACATAGTTTAGGGGCCATTACCTCTTCAACTATAGTCATTTTTCTTTCGATTGCAAACGTAACCAGTTTTTCAATGGTGTAATGGTTTAACATAGAAAACTTACCGTTGGCTCTCGATTCTAATCTATCACTCCGATTTGCAAACGGATTTCACTGAAGCTGTAACTTTCATCCCAGAACATAGTTTAGGGGCCATTACCTCTTCAACTATAGTCATTTTTCTTTCGATTGCAAACGTAACCAGTTTTTCAATGGTGTAATGGTTTAACATAGAAAACTTACCGTTGGCTCTCGATTCTAATCTATCACTCCGATTTGCAAACGGATTTCACTGAAGCTGTAACTTTCATCCCAGAACATAGTTTAGGGGCCATTACCTCTTCAACTATAGTCATTTTTCTTTCGATTGCAAACGTAACCAGTTTTTCAATGGTGTAATGGTTTAACATAGAAAACTTACCGTTGGCTCTCGATTCTAATCTATCACTCCGATTTGCAAACGGATTTCACTGAAGCTGTAACTTTCATCCCAGAACATAGTTTAGGGGCCATTACCTCTTCAACTATAGTCATTTTTCTTTCGATTGCAAACGTAACCAGTTTTTCAATGGTGTAATGGTTTAACATAGAAAACTTACCGTTGGCTCTCGATTCTAATCTATCACTCCGATTTGCAAACGGATTTCACTGAAGCTGTAACTTTCATCCCAGAACATAGTTTAGGGGCCATTACCTCTTCAACTATAGTCATTTTTCTTTCGATTGCAAACGTAACCAGTTTTTCAATGGTGTAATGGTTTAACATAGAAAACTTACCGTTGGCTCTCGATTCTAATCTATCACTCCGATTTGCAAACGGATTTCACTGAAGCTGTAACTTTCATCCCAGAACATAGTTTAGG
>NW_027152695.1:0-31759 GCF_040937935.1 Hyperolius riggenbachi
AGACAGTGGATAACCCAGGCCATCTCCATGTTCTCTGTGGGGCCTGAAGATGAAGAGGTTGGCAGCTCTGCTCTTCAAGGAGACCAGTCCCTGGAGGAGGCCCCCGAATCACAGGAAGGAGAACCCCTCATGAGAAATGATCTGCAGAAGGTCCCCAGCTCAGCCCGACTGAGAAAAAATGCTTCAGCTACATTTTCCCTGCCTAGAATCAAGGAGGAACCTGCCAGCCAGAAGCCAGGTAGTGAGAGCAAGGTGAGTGTCAGCTCTTGGAGCACAGAAAATCTGCCACAAGAAGGGTGTACATGTAAAATTATTTTCACAGTGGGATTCTCCGCTGCCTATCTTTCGTAAGGGCTAGTCGTGGGCCAGTCGGCAAGTGTGAAGTCCCCTGTCTCGCTCCTGTGGCCAGGAGAGCCCGATGATGGTAGCTCAGCCGGGGGTGTCACGGAAGAGCCGTGAGAAAAGAGAACGCAATCACAATCGGTTTGCTGCATCGATTGCCGTTGATGTGCCAGATCAGAATCTGACGTTTAGAGATAGCAGGCTGCCGAGCCTTGGGGGGTCTTCTCTTGGGAATCAGCCCTTTCATAGAGTTTCTTTTCATGGGAATTACTTTGTTCTCCAGGGAAGCTAGTGTTTACATTCAATTACCTGGTTCAAAGGAACTTCTATCTCAGCTGAGTGTGTTTCAGTACCATTTGGCCTGAAACACACGAGGCACCGTTGTTGTTGTTGCTAGCACACAGGAGACGTGTGTGCAACAGCTCGGCGACAGCTCCGCCTGAGCGACAGCTGTCTACACGTCTCTGCCCATCAGGCAGAGACGCGGTGGAAGCTGTCGCCGAAAGTTTCGTCCCCCCGCCGGAAGCTCCCTTCTGCCTGTGGGTAGCTGTCGCTAGTCCGCACATACACACGAAGTACGCGTGGCGGACTAGCGACGGTTGCTGCGACAGCTGTTGCCGGCGATTGGCCAAGTCAATCGCCTGGCGACAGCTCTGAGTAGCGACAGTTCGGGGTGCGCGCCTTATACCACAGCAGGGGCCTATTCAGAACCTACATCCCCCCAGACAGCCTGGCAGCAGCTCAGCATGGTTCCTACTATGGGTAGCACAAAGTGGAAAATATACCCTGCCATTTTTTTGGTAAGATTGTAGCAGAATGCCCCTGACTATCTCTATGGTAACACATTTAGGCACAGTTAAAATTGTGCACGTTTTAAGATATCGTGGGAGTTTGTAGCTCATTCCTAAGCCGAGTTATTAATTTTGGTGCGACCACTTGGGATAGACTCGTGATCTCTGTATGATCCCCCGGATCCACTGTGTATTAATCTGTTATCAGCGCAAATGTGGCATTTATCGTTTTTGAATTACAGCGTTTTATAATGTTAAACCTAAATCTCTCTCCAAGGACTTAAACTGTGATTGGTTTGTCAACCAGAGGGGCAGGCTAAAAACTAGCTTCCATAAAACCAAGCTTCAGGCAGAGAGGAGGAGTCATGCAGGCATGCTGCTGCTCTGAGGATCCAGCAGCGGCCATCTTTGTTTGAACTTTGCTCCAGAAACAAAGAAGCTTCTAGGATTTTCCCAGAAAGGACATATTTTCACATGGCTTTAAGTATCCGTTTATCTCTTCCCTTTTTATTTTTATACTGTGCTACGATTGTCTCTATAATTGTTGTTTTAATGGTTTTCTGTATATATTAATTATTTATATTGCATTTATAATAAAAGACTTCTAAAAGTCATTTATCTTTCGGCTACACCTGCTATTCAGCAACACAGGAAGAATCATAGCGTTCCGAAGAGTCGCTACTACTGTTGATAGCTACATAAAATAGAGTGTGGGGGCGTGTGACAGGGGGTTTTGAGGGGTGAAGGGGTTAGCGGCGGAGGGGCACATCTGGGCCATGCATGCACAGTAATCCCGGACTCCCAAAGTTACCAGGAGTAGGGCTGCTCAAATTTGGAACCGGGAGATACCCGGATAGTTGCTATGTGGATATTTCCCAGTTACCTCCCGAAAGGAGGAAGTGTTTGTAATCACGTGACCGCCGAGGGACGGACCGAAGAAGACGTCATACAGGTAAGACTGACTCCCTCCCCCGCCCACCCCGCACAGGTAACTGGGAGATATCCGGATAGAACTATCCCGATGTCTCCTGGTTCCAGATTTGAGCAGCCCTGACCAGGAGTCCTTATGGTAGATCCAGGAGGTAGAGGACATGCTGAGGGAGCGGTCAGGCGGTTGGACTGACAGATGCCTGCTGTGCATTTCATGGCTCACGACCTCTTCTTCAGAGGCCCAAAATTATCTCGCTGGATAGACAGTGGGCATTCTAGCCAGACATAGAAGTTTTTTGCAGTCAAAATGAATGCAATACTCAGCTCAACAGAGCTTGTTGCCGCGCTCTCCTCCTCAGTCACTAGTACCTGCCCCTGATGTCCAGATAGGAGGACGAAATGCATAGGGTGGAGCAAGCGGTCTGACGCATGACATCATCGCACCACGGAGCCCGGCCGGCATAGTGCGCAGGAATCCAGAAGCCCTAGGCAAAAAATGAGAGAGTGAGACGCAGCATGATACTCGCCGGAGGGGGGCAGAGTGGCAAACATCAATAAAGATATTGAGATACACAAGATACAAGCGCAGGAGTCTGTAAGTGCAATTGGCAGCAGGCTTTGGCTGAATTGTTATGACATAATACGCTATAATGTTCTGTGTTTTATCTTTTACTTTTTGAAAATGAAACTGATCGTTTTTGGAAGTGAGGCCGCTGAGCCATTCTGTTGACAAAGGGCTTGATTCACAAAAGGATCTGCCATGCGCGGCGGTTTGCACGCATAAAGCATTACTCCGCGTGATAAACGCACTTTGCGTGCAATGACGCGCGTGTTTCATGCATGTGATCGTACGCAAACGTTCGTTTATCACGTGGAGTAAACCTTTTTGCGTGCAAACCCCCGCACGCGGCAGATCGTGTGATAACTGCTGTGATAGCAGTTATCACGTTTTCTGTGAATCGAGTTCAAAGTGTGAATACCACCAGTGACTAACGGAGGGCTACATCTGGTGAGCCGCTAGAAGTACTCAGTGTGTTGGGAAGCTAAGTGCACGGAGTGGTCACCTATCCACTGCATGGAGTGTTGCACTGACACCTGGGAGGATTGTTCTTATTGCTGACTGTGATTGATGGAATCGAGACAGTATCACACTAAGGGCTCCATTCACAAAAGCGTGCTAAATTAGTTAGCATGCCCACAGCTTTTACTGATTGCGTGCAAAGTTGAAACGGCGCACTAGGTGCACCTATAACGTCCTGCTGGGTGCGCCCGAATCATCGCACCGTGCGACATTTTGGGCGCACCCAGTGCGACGTTATAGGCGCACCCAGTGCACCGTGTTGCACTAAACTTTGTGCGCGCTAACCTAGCGCTCGAAGCTTAGTGCGAGCTAAAGCCCTTTAGGCGTGCTAAGGGCCTTTTCACAGGCATGCTAACACTTAGCACCCTTGTGTGAATCAGACCTTATGAGAGATTTGTTTACAGGTACTAGTGACTGAGGAGGAGCGCAAGGCAACAAGCTCTGTTGAGGTGAGTATTGTATTTTAATCCATCTGGAATCTTGCTGCAGCGAACCTGACTAATTAGTGAGAGCGGTTATTGATAAATGCGCTGGCGCAGTAATCTGTTTGAACAGTCCAAATGATTGGAATGGTATATTCACCAGCATACATATACAAATTGGCTGGAAACCCCCAAGGGGATGTGTCAAAGCTTGCATCAAATCGATTAATGGCCATCCAATGCAACCTTTACCTGCAGGAGGGAACACTGAGTTTTAACATTGGAGTCAAAACTTTGTTTTACGCACGTTAATGTCCATACATGACCCCACTGTAAAACCCGTGTGTGTTTGATAAGTAGGTTGTGCAGTGTAATTTCCCATTCCTGGGAGGGGAGGTTTAATGAACTCTGGCTGTATTTGTCACTGTCAGCTATGAGTGGATACAGCAATCTACATTCTCATGTGAATGCAGCACGGCCAGGATGTTAACCACTTGAGGACCGTAGGCTTACACCCCCCTAGTGACCAGGCTATTTTTTCATTTCATGCCTCTGCAGCTTTAAGGGCTCGCTGACGGGCCGTACAACTCAGCACACAAGTGATTCCCCCTCTTTTTCTGCCCACCAACAGAGCTTTCTGTTGGTTGACTCTGATTGGTGGTGCAGTGTTTGTTTTTTTTGTTTTTTTATTATCATTTATTTGTTTATTTTATAAATACATTTTACTATTTATTTAAAGGGGTTCTCTGGTATGTTTAAAAAAAGCTAAAACTAACACTTACCTGGGGCTTCTATGGGTCCCCTGCAGCTGTAATCTCCTGCGCCGGACAAATATATGTGTTGACAACCGTTATAGCATGGCGGCCCACCGACCCCGAGTCGGCAAAAAAGAAACTAGCTGGTGGCGGGGGACCAGAGGATCCGGGAGTGACGCTGAGGGGACAGGGCAGCTACAGGGGGCTGGTAGAAGCCCCAGGTAAGTGAAACTCATTTTTTTTTCAATTGGGTTTAGGTTTCCTTTAAAGCATTTGAGGCAGAGAATCAGCAGGACAGCCAGGCAACTAGTATTGTTTAAAAGAAAATAAATATGGCAGCCTCCATATCCCTCTTGCTTCAGTTGTCCTTTAAATCAGAAATGTTATATCTCTACGATCAAGCTGTAAATATTTTTAAGTAATTGTTAATGCATGTGTTTTTACTGTCATTTATTAGCCCTGATGTTGCAAATAAAAAAGCAGCTGCCTTCTGCCTTTTTGTGTAGCTCTTAGTCTGCAGAAAAAGTATATATGAAAAAGTTATCTGTGGTTTATAACTCCTGTAACAGTTTGCATCCCTATAAAGCTGTTACTGCATGAAAAGCTGAAATTCCAGAGCAGTGAGGCAAATTACCGACTTGTGCTGTAATTACCTCAACACATGTCAGTAAATGTCAATTCATAAAGATTAGAGCAGGCGGTAATGGCACGAAGAATGTGTGATGTTAATGGAGACTTCTCCCCCCCAGGCAGCAGAAGCGAGAGCAGAACAAACAAGGCGTCCCCTGAATACCTTAGGCTGTGTGTTTAACCTCTTGGGTTCCTGCTTTTGAGATGTCTATGCGTTGGAAGCGTGGCATATGTAAAGTTTCTTGAAGTTCTTCTAAGCTGTTTCAATTAAATAGATTGATAAGAAAAACGAATGGACTAGATTCAGGGCAAGCAGAGGCAATGTCTGTATAGCAAAACATGCACATCTAAAGGGAAGTTGGGGAAGCCTCTTTTATTGTAACACTGTCTCTGCACGGAGAAATGTAGCAACTCAGGCAGCTTCTCATGTTACGGCCAGCTCAGTTCGGTAAATCCCCGCATTTCTATTGCAACTGTAAAGATTGTTATGAATTAGCACACAAAAGTTTAAAATACCGAATGTGGTATTTTCCCGACAAAGATTTTTTCACAGCACAGCCTGTTATGAATTGACCCCAAAGTGTTTACAGCCGTGTTCCGTTCAGGAACAGTGTATATACGGCGTGACTCATAACACACACACAAAGAAAAGGTTAAATAAAGTTCATCCCATAAACTCACAACAGCAAAGTCCCTAGTATCTGGCACAGGCAGGGATTGCCTTATGCTGGCTTTCCGTTGTTTGAACTGGCATCCCCCCCCCCCCACTGAGGAAGCCGAAAAGGACGCATATATGATCAGGGAGTATTTCCTGCTCTCAAATACCCCCCAAACCCCTAAAACCACAGCCCTTTTATCCCCCTCAGGCATGCTGATTAGTTCAGACTTTTAGTTGCCTGAGTTCCGGATAATGGGGATTTTGCTGTATTAAAAAAAAAAAAAAAAAAAAAAAAAAAAAAAGGAAAGAAAGAAAATAGAGGAGAACACTAGAATTGGACAGTGGATATACTGTATATTCTTGAGAATCACATCAGTCTCATATGCAAGGGAAACCCCCTCCTAAAGGAAATCCCCTGGGTTCAAAAAGCTCAGTGCAGACTTTTGCTGGACTTTAGCATTCAGTGCCTTACAAAACTTTCCACCCCCGTGAACTGCAATCCTCAAGTCTGACCACAGATTCTCGATTGGATTGGTGTTTGGACTTTGACTAGGACATTCCATCACATTAAAATGCTTCCCCTTAAATGGAACCAGAGACAAACGATCTCTGAAAAATGAAAATGTTATACATACCTGGGGCTTCCTACAGTCCCATAAGCCTGGATCGCTCCCGCGAGCCGCCATCCTCCGCTGCCTCTATCGCCGGTACCGGGTCCCGTCACTTCCGCCAGACGCGACCAGTTGTACACATGCGCAGGGGCTCCCTCCAGCAGTTGTACGCCTGCGCAGTATGGAGGGAGCGCACTGTGCTTGCGTCGACTGGCTCGACTGGCCGAAAAGATGGGACCCGGTACCGGCGATAGAGGCAGCGGAGGACGGCAGCGTGGGAGTGATCCAGGCTTATGGAGCTGGAGGAAGCCCCAGGTATGTATAAAACTGGTAAGTAGTTAGTCTCTGGGTCTCTTTAAAGGACTTACGAGGCCAGACAGGCAAAAATAGATCAGTACCTGTCAGCTTTTTTATCCCATAGAGGACGCCATCCTCGTCCTCCGTTTTGCGCCCTCCCTCTCGCACTCGTGTCCATGCATACTGCGCAGCTGCGGCTCAGCTCGGCGGCCATCTTACGAGGGGAGTGATAAGACGACCCGTACGGTAGGCTGTTAATCTTACAGACAAAGAGGTAATCTTACCTCTCTTGAAGAATTTGGACCAGTTTATTGAAAAAAGGTCTTTTATTAGAGCACATAAAATTGCCGACACGTTTCGCGTGTTCTTGCCTGCTTCCTCAGATCAGTGAAAAAACAGGTGCCTTATCTGCTATGGCTGCATAGCAAGCGAGGAGCTCATGCTTTTATTAAGTGTATTGTCACCAGATACTGACCACTGTCCCAAGTTGTGATGTGACAGTGTGGTAAAATAAGGTGACATTCGTGTGTTTAAATTTACAGTATTGTGGTTTTTTTTGTGCAATCAGAGGTCATCTGTAAATAGCCGTATAAAATCTCTGTGTCTTTCAGAAGCAGTCCCGGTTCTCGGAGTGCTGGAAGAGTCCGTGGTGCAGATATGGGACTGCAGCCTCACTGTTCATTGCATGTGTTTGTATCCTAGTTCTCAGTGCCCATGTGCAGAGGCAGCAAGGTGAGACATTCCTCATGAGAGCTCTCTCTTTTGCGAGTACAGCACAGACATGTTGGTGGTAACCCCTCTCTTCCTTCTTCTTAGGTATCTGTTTTTTTATTTATGTATATTTTTCACGTTGGGGTCACTTTAACCACTTCAGCCTTTAGTGTTTTTTCACCTTATGCATCTGAGCAATTTTCACCTCCCATTCATTTGCCAATAACTAGGGATGGGACGACGAATTCGGCGAATCCACGAATCCCTCGAATATTGGGAAATATTAGAGATTCGTGAATTCAAATCCCGACTCCATTTTCCACTTTACGAATCCGCCGAATCCTGACGCTGCATTGCCGCCACTCGCACTCGTCCTCCTCCGACCCCCCCGCGCCTCCTCCGCCCGCCCGCATACTTTGTATCAACTCACCTATCCAAAGCGGAGCGCAGAGCGGCAGACCTCTCGCTGACTTCCTGGTTCCCTCTAGTGACGGCTTTTACAATGACGTCATCAGTAAAAGCCGGTCCGGCCACTAGAGGGAACAGGGAAGTAACGAAGAGGTCTGCCGCTCTGCGCTCCACGGGACAGGTGAGTAGATACTTATGCAGGAGTGAGCGGAGGAGGCACGGGGGACGGAGGAGGCCGTGGGGGTGAGCGGAGGAGGCACGGGGGACGGAGGAGGCCGTTGGGGGTGAGCGGAGGAGGCACGGGGGGGGGGGGGGGGCCTAGCTACCTACCTACCTACCTACCTACCAAGCTACCTACCTAGCTACAGGACACTATACCTACCTACCGGCCACTATACTTACCTACCTACAGGCCACTATACCTACCTACCTACCTACAGGCCACTATACCTACCTACCTACAGGCCCCTATACCTACCTAAAGGCCCCCTATACGGGTCTATATGAAAGGGGTGCCGGTAAAAAAGGGTGCCTGGTGGAGCCCATATATACCAACTTCGGCTACAAAAAAGGCGCCTGATGTAGCCCATATAAACTTTGGCTACAAAAAAGGCGCCTGGTGTAGCCCATATAAAAACTTCGGCTACAAAAAAACTCCGGGATGTGTTAATTACTATTCCCCCTCCAGGCCGCCATGGATAGTGGGGGAATGAAATAATTTGGCTTACAGTGCTTGTAGCCCATATAAAAACTTCGGCTAAAAAAAAAAAATGCAATAATATGGGCTACAAAGGGGCGCCCTACTGTAGCCGAAAACCTTGCAGCCGAAAAAATATGGGCTACAAAGGGGCGCCCTACTGTAGCCGAAAACCTTGTAGCCGAAAAAATATGGGCTACAAAGGGGCGCCCTACTGTAGCCGAAAAACTTGTAGCCGAAAAAATATGGGCTACAAAGGGGAGCCCGCTTGTAGCCTATATCAAAATTCGGGCCCCCTTTTCTACACCTTGTAGCCCATATTTCCAGAAATAACATTGTCTATGGCGGCGCCCTTTTCATACAGGCAGCTCAGGCGCCCTTTCCAATACTCCCTATACGTACCTACCTACCTACCTAAAGGCCCCTATACATACCTACCTACCTACCTAAATGCCCTATACCTACCTACCTAAAGGCCCTATACCTACCTACCTAAAGGCCACTATACCTACTTAACCACATACCTACCTACCTAAAGGCCCCCTATACGTGCCTACCTACCTAAAGGCCCCTATACCTACCTACCTATACTTAAGGCCCTATACCCTGCTACCTATACTGAAGGTCCCTTTAACTACCTACCTACAGGACACTATACCTACCTACAGGCCCCTATACCTACCTACCTAAAGGCCACTATACCTACTTACCCACCTACCTACCTAAAGGCCCCCTATACGTGCCTACCTACCTAAAGGCCCCTATACCTACCTACCTATACTTAAGGCCCTATACCCTGCTACCTATACTGAAGGTCCCTTTAACTACCTACCTACCTACAGGACACTATACCTACCTACTGGCCACTATACCTACCTACCTACCTACAGGCCACTATACCTACCTACCTACAGGCCCCTATACCTACCTAAAGGCCCCCTATACGTACCTACCTACCTAAAGGCCCCTATACCTACCTACCTACCTAAAGGCCACTATACCTACCTACAGGCCTCTATACCTACCTACCTACCCACCTACCTACCTAAAGGCCCCCTATACGTGCCTACCTACCTAAAGCCCCCTATACCTACCTACCTAAAGGCCCCTATACCTACCAACCTACATATACTTAAGGCCCTATACCCTGCTACCTATACTGAAGGTCCCTTTACCTACCTACCTACAGGACACTATACCTACCTACTGGCCACTATACCTACCTACCTACCTACAGGCCACTATACCTACCTACCTAAAGTCCCCTAAAACTACCTACCTACCTAAAGGTCCCTATACCTACCTACATACCTACCTATACTTAAGGCCTCTATACCCTGTTACCTATACTGAAGGCCCATATACCCTGCTACCTATACTGAAGGCCCATATGCCCTGCTACCTATACTGAAGGCCCATATGCCCTGCTACCTATACTGAAGGCCCATATGCCCTGCTACCTATACTGAAGGCCCATATACCCTGCTACCTATACTGAAGGCCCATATACCCTGCTACCTATACTGAAGGCCCATATACCCTGCTACCTATACTGAAGGCCCATATACCCTGCTACCTATACTGAAGGCCCATATACCCTGCTACCTATACTGAAGGCCCATATACCTTTCTACCTATACTGAAAGCTACCAATTTTGAAGGCACCCATACCTAGCTAGCTATACTGAAGGCACCTTTACCTCGCTACCTATGCCTGGGTACCTATACTGCGGGCAACTATACCACGGATCGCACAATTCGTATGTGCAGGATTCGTTAGATTCGGGATTCGAAAGGTTCGAGATATTCGAGAACCTTTTTAGATTCGGATCCGGATTTGGATTCGAAGAAATTGTGGATTCGTCCCATCCCTACCAATAACTTTATCACTAATTATCACAATGAAATAATCTATATCTTGTTTTATCCGCCACCATCAGGCTTTCTTTAGGTGGTACATTTTGCTAAGAAATATTTTATTCTAAATGCATTTTAACGTGAATATTAAGAGAAAAATTAAAAAAAAATCATGATTTGTCAGTTTCTGGCCGTTATAGCTTTAAAGGGAACCAGAGATGAACGATTCACACAAAATAAACATATCAGTTGATAGCTTGTAAAGAATAAATGCTCTACCTGATAATTTCGCCACTCTGGTGTGCCTTTTTGAGTGTTTTTTATCCATTATTGCTCCAGGAAATATCCAATATGGCCGCCGGCTCATATCTCTTCTGCTTCCAGGTTATAAACTCTTCTGGATGTGCTGTCTAGCCTCTATGAGACTATAGACAAGCAGGGCTGCTGCTGCCTTTCATCTGTCTGCTTTCAACTTTATTATTCTGGCATGCTGTGTTGCTGCCTGTAGGAAGTGTCTCATAGAAATGAAACTGCATACAGTAGATAATGACTGGCTGCATACTGCACACAGATACACTTGTCTGTTTCAGAGCTTCTTTCTCGGCAGCAGCAGCCCCTCCCATGTCAACAACTCTGAGTAGGGGGCCAGGAGGGGGCAGGCTTGGGCTTGAAAAGACTCCACAGAAGAGTGACTCAGCTATAATGATTTCAGGTCAAACCTAGACTGAGCCAGTCGGTGGATTCTTATCACAGTTGATAACAGATAGATTAGACTGAGAAGAATGAAACTAAAAGCAGGGTAGGTGTTTACTGTCATGTTCCCACTGATAAATGTAATAAAATACATGAGGGTGCTTCGTCTCTGGTTCTCTCTAAAAATAATACATGCTACCATAATTAAAACCTATGTATTTTATTTGCCCATTTGTCCCGCTTATTACACCATTTCAATTATGTCCCTATCACATGTATGGCGCCAATATTTTACTTGGAAATAAAGGTGCATTTTTTCAGTTTTGCGTCCATCACTATTTACAAGCTTATAATTTAAAAGCAGCAAGAGAGTTCATAACGCTCTACCCCCAGACATCATACCAGTCGGTGCAGGATCAGGCAAGCCAGGCCCCAGCAAGACAAATGTAGAAGAAAGGATCCGCAAACCAAGACAGTTTGAAGTGAAAAAGGCTTGAAAAATTTATTTGAAAAAATCCACAAGATATGCAATAAAAACAGGATCAACTGACGCGTATCGGGCCTACCATCTGCCCTTAGTCATAGTTATGACTAAGGGCAGATGGTTATGACTAAGGGCAGATGGTAGGCCCGATACGCGTCAGTTGATCCTGTTCTTATTGCATATCTTGTGGATTTTTTCAAATAAATTTTTCAAGCCTTTTTCACTTCAACCTGTCTTGGTTTGCGGATCCTTTCTTCTACACTTATAATTTAAAACATATTAGTAATATACTCTCTTGACATGCATATTATAAAAGTTCAGACCCTTAGGTAACTATTTATGTTTTGTTTTTTTAATTGTAATTTTTTTCTAATTAAACATTTTATTTAAATATTTTTGGGTGTGTGGGAGGTAAACAGTTAATTTTAAATGTAAAAATGTCTATTAATTTTAATAAAATGTATGTAGATGTAGTTTTACTATTTGGCCACAAGATGGCCACAGTCAAAAAAAATTTTTTTTTTTGGGGGGGGGGGGGGCTTTCTGTAAGCATACTTACAGGAAGTGAAGAGGGGATGTGTAATAGAACAATTGCAGCTAACAGGCGGCCTGCGCATCCCGGCGGTGCCGGCCCTGCGGTCCCCGGCAGCTCTGTTTTTTCATGGGCGTAGCTCCTACGTCCAGCATGCATATTTGGACATAGATGCTACGTCATGGAGGCTAAAGTGGTTAAAGGGCACCCGAGCTGAAAATAAACAAATGAAATAAACAATTGTATCTTTCTTCTCCTAAAAATGACTTTTTAAGATATTCCACTGTTTTATTTTATATTTAAATCTAAAGTCTTTACTGTTTTATTGTTTTTGCTCAATTACACATTCATTAAAGTATGCCAGAGCTAAAATCTATGAACTGTTGACCCTTTTTATCTCTTTCCTGCTCTCAGAACCCATTTTCTGCTAGGAAAGTGCTTTATAGTTGGAATTTCTTATCAGTGAGGGTCACACTGTAGTCTGACTCAGTCCTGACTCAGGCCTGGAACCCACTACAAAGCGCTATCGCTAATCGCAATCGCTAGCGTTTTTAATAAGCTTTTTGTAAGCGATTTCTTGAGCGTTTACTGTCAATTTTGGTAGCAATTTTAAAAAGTGTAAGCGTTTTGCCAGTGATCGTGTAGCGATTTGTGACTAGCGTTTTTAATTCTGATTGGTCCTTTCAATTAATTTTAATTTTTTTTACAGTGTGCAGTCATTTAAAAACGCTAGCAAAATCGCTCAGTGAAGGTTTGACAAGCGATTACGCCAGCGTTTGTATACTTTACATTGCAGAAACGCTAACCGCTAACGCTAAAAATGCTGCATGTCCTGCATTTGCGATTCTGGTAATCGCAATCGCTCCAGTGGAATTTGGCCCATCCATTAACATTAACTGAGCGTTTAGGGAAATCGCTAGCGTTTTGAAAACCTCCCTAAACACTCCAATAATCACTCTAGTGGGTTCCGGCCCTCAAACAGGAAATGACACTTACATACCTGATATTTAACTCTTTCAGGTAGAGAAAAAAAAAGGAACACATCATAGTTATTTGTGTGCTAGGCAATGTACATACACATGTCTGTCTCATGTCACATGTCACCTTGGGTATCTTTTAAGGTGTCTTTTATTGCCGAATTTTGTATTTTAGAATGTGAATGCTTGTCATGCCCCAATAAGTGGACAAGATACAACCAAACCTGCTACTTTGTGTCTAAGAGAGCGGGAGTGTGGAAAGAGGGACAGCAGCTATGCAGTGCAGACGGGGGGTCGCTGCTCATCCTGGATGATGCTGTGCAGGTAGCTCCTTCTATGATATGTGTTATACTGCAAGTGAGCACATGGTTTGTTATAGATAAATTAACAAAGATTTAACCTGAACCTGAGGTGAACCTAAGAACAGAAATCAGATACTTGCCTAATAAGAGGGAAGCCTATGAATCCTGTAGAGGAATCCCACATCCTCCTGGCCCCTTTACTGTTGCTTCTCGCGGACGCCCAGAGCATTTCTGACAACAGCTTGTCAGACATGTTTCACGGCCATAAAAAAAAAAAAAAAAAAGCTATGTAACTGAAAATAAAAATATGAGAGACTTTTCTTTGCTTCTAATGTTCTATGAATGATCCATACTACACATACAGTTCATTATATCATAAGTTGTTTTTTTTCACTTCAGTGTCTCTTTAACTACTTTTTTCGCCTCCTGGACAGACTAGCTACGTCCAGGAGGCCATGTGCGCTCCTACGGCCAATCGCGCGCGTGCACGCATGCTCCCGGCCGCGGATCGTTAGCCCAGGAATCAATGAATCGGGCTACGGTGCCCGATCACTGATTCCTCTCCCCCGCAGAAAAGGCAACAGCTTCTCTCGGAAGTTTCGCTTTTTCTGCCTCCTACGTCCCTCTAAGCGCACATACGTGTTGCGCTTAGAGTGACGTCATGTAAATAAACCTAAGGTTGCCATCTTGTGGCCAAAAAGTAAAACTACATCTACATAAAAAAATAAAATAAATATATATTTACAGTAAAAAAATTAATTTTTACATCCCACCTTCCCAAAAATACCTAAATAAAATTATGTTTAATAATAAAAAAAAAAATTACAATAAAAAAAACACATAAATATTTACCTAAGGGTCTAAACTTTTTAAATATCTATGTAAAGATGAAATATTTCTATTTTTTTTTATTATAAGCTTGTAAATAGTGGTGGATGAAAACGGAAAAAATGCACTTATATTTCCAAATAAAATATTGGTGCCATACATTGTGATAGGGACATAATTTAAACCGTGTAATAACCGGGACAAATGGGCAAATACAATATGTCGGTTTTAATTATGGAGGCATGTATTATTTTAAAACTAAAATGGCCGAAAAACTGAGAAATAATGAATTTTTTTCAGTTTTTTCTTATTATTACAGTTAAAATGCATTTACAGTAAGGTAGCTCTTAGCAAAATGTACCACCCAAAGAAAGCCAAATTGGTGGCGGAAAAAACAAGATATAGTTATAGATATCAGTTCATTGTGATAAGTAGTGATAACGTTATAGGCTAATGAATGGGAGGTGAACATTGCTCGGATGCATAAAGTGAAAACGACTGAGGGCTGAAGTGGTTAATCAAAGTAAAGTGCGTAGAAGACATAACTTTTATATAGGGGCTCTGTGAGATCCAAAAAATGTTATAGAATGCATTGACCATAAAATGACTAGAAAACATGATAATTTGGTAGTGGGAGGCCGTGTTCATATTGCGTTCGGCCGCGGTGGGCTTTTTTTTTTCTGCATTCTTTAAAGCGTTTTCCGGCGATTTTCTGCGCGTTTGCTGGTTTTTGTGGGCGTTTTTGGAACCGCTTTTGCAGAGCGCTTCCGTCTTTTGATCCGGAAAAACATCCGGAAACAATAAATACAATGTATTTTTTTTTTTTTAAACGCTGACACGACCGATAGTGATTTTGTGAGCATTTTGTGTTTTTCCTATACCTTCCATTGAAGCAAATTGCCTCAAAAATGGCTCAATCACTGCTTAGAAAAGGGGATCGCAAATAAGCCACTCAGATATGAACTCTCTCATAGAGAATCATTGCACAAGCGCTTCCAGGGCGGTTTTGAAAATCGCCCACGCCGCGCTTACATTTTTACAAAAACGCCCATAATGTGAACAAGGCCTGAATGAGCTTTTATGTTCAGGGGTGATCACATGGCTACAATAGATTTTGCAATTCTCTGGTAACTGTTCATCCAGATCCAGCAGTCCTCCAGATTTCGCTCTTCTCGTTCCTCTCGGATGACCTGGGACTCATTTTTCCCTGTGTGTGTTTCAGCAACAGATTGATGAGCTCTTTGCCTTGAATGAGGACCACTGGATTGGTCTGAAGAAGGATCCCGATTCCACAGACTGGAGGTGGCTGGACGGATCTGTTTTCCATGGTTCTGTGAAGTGAGTCTTCCGAGCTGTACTAGATGGAGGGACAAGAAAGGTGTTATCTTCCTGTAGTTGTTATTGTTCTTACACTAACACACAAAATGAGCCAAATTTTTATCTGTATATACACACACACACCATCAAGGCCACCCATTTCGGAAAAATGCGGTGACGTCAAAGAACGGTTATTGAATACCACTATGATAAAACAACAAAAAAAAACCAAAAAGCCATGGAGTTACGCCCCTGCTCCAAATCTTCTCTATTAGTGAGAAAGTCATTAGAGGCAGAGAGAGGGCACTTGGGGGGGGGGGGGGGGGGGGGGGGGTTAATTGTGCATAAGGTTAGACTTATAAGTGGGCAGGGGAGGGGGAGTAAGAGCCTGTTTCCAATGCATTGCACCGCGGCCAAACTGAAACCAAAGCATTAAATTATTATTCATATATTAGCACTCACAAATCATTAACGGTAACACAATTCATGAAATTAAGAAATAGCAAATAGTAAAAGAAAAACGAAGAGCTGAGCAAACACCAGTTCATAAGGTGGAGCGCTTCCTGTGAAAAGCTAAAACATACAGTATAGCCATATGGGTAAAGCGCTCAAAAAGTTCAGTCTCTCCTATTGTCAATGTGTCAGCTTACACTTTAATCCCAGGAGGGAGTGTTTGCCACACAAGACTCCCCCCAATATGAAAGGACTCACCGGGTCTGCTGGCTAGAACGGGCCCGTCAGCGCGATAGTGGTATAGGCCACCCCTCAGCCACCACGGCAACCTCTGCTGGGCACTTGTAATCCAATTGGAATCACCTTCAAAGAAAACGCTTTACATAGCGTAAGTGTGCAAGGGATACTTCCACGTTTATTTAAAAAGTTCCTATAAAAAATTCATAAAAGACAGATAGTCCACTTCAAGTGACCACATGCGGGTATTCTAGTTTCGGGGGGCGCGCATCTCTGAAAGTAGCGTGTCAGCCTAAAAAAGTAGCCGCCCTTGCGGCTAGGGGTGCCTATACCCCTATCGCGCTGACGGGCCCGTTCTGGCCAGCAGATCCGGTGAGTCCTTTCATATTGGGGGGAGTCTTGTGTGGCACACACTCAGGGCCAGGCCGAGGCAGAGGCTGGAGAGGCTCCAGCCTCAGGGCGTAGTGTAAGGGGGGCGCACAATTCATTTAGTTGTCATTCCCAATTGTGTTTGAAGCAGAAAGAAATAGGAAAAGGGGATACATGGCAGTGACTGCAAGCCAGATAACTAGAGATTAAAGGGACTCCGAGCAGTGCAGAAACTATGGAAAGATGCATATCATTTTAAAGCTCTCTTTCTCCTCTTTCCAATGATATATGAACCGCTGCCCTACACCTTTTAGTTTTCGCTATTTTCGCGATTGAAATTGCCGCGGCCGCAATTTCAATCGCGAAAATAGAGAAAACTAAAAGGCGTAGGGCAACGATTTAGGTGTCGCCAGAAAGAGGAGAAAGAGAGCTTTAAAATGATATCCATCTTTCCATAGTTACATTGTATTACACAGGACGACACTTTCCCCAGTGTCAGCAGCTCCATTCAGCAGAATGTGTAATACAAGTAACTATGGAAAGATGGATATCATTTTAAAGCTCTCTTTCTCCTCTTTCTGGCGACACCTAAATCGTTGCCCTACGCCTTTTAGTTTTCTCTATTTTCGCGATTGAAATCGCAGCCGCTGCAATTTCAATCGCGAAAATAGCGAAAACTAAAAGGCATAGGGCGGCGGTTTATATATCATTGGAAAGAGGAGAAAGAGAGATTTAAAATGATATGCATCTTTCCATAGTTTCTGTACTGCTCGGAGTCCCTTTAAGGTATTAGGGAGGTTGGGGGCCCTGGGGCGCCTCTTAGTCTAATAGCAATCAGTGTGTGACAGCTGGGGTGGGAGGGATGGAGGGGCGCACTTTGGTGTCTCAGCCTTGGGTGCTGAAGGACCTTGTCCCAACACACTCCCTCCTGTGATTAAAGTGTAAGCTGATACATTGACAATAGGAGAGACTGAACTTTTTGAGCGCTTTACCCATATGTCTATGATATGAAACCAAAGCATGTCAATAGAACAGTTTACATTGTGGGCTGGTTATCCAGAGCGGTGCAGAGCGATCAGAGAATCTGCAGCAATTTTAACGTCCTTGCCCTGGGTGCAATTTAGCCTAGAAACTGCCCTAAACCCCCCGAAACTGAAGTTGTTGCATTCTAAAAGCACTCATTCTTTAGTGTAAATGAAAAATTTAAAAATTATTAGTTTAGACACTGTATTTTCTGATTTCAGAATCTGTTTTTAGTCCCCTGGCCCCCCTGCAAGAATTTGAGCGGCCCCCCCACCCCCACCCTGGGGCCAGCTCATGGCCGTTTTGGGGGGGGGGGGCAGGAGGGGTCGCAGCATGAGGGGAGAGCTTTGCACATCAGTGGGGACAGTTCCCCCCCCTCCCTCACCTCGGGCTCTCCCCTCTGCGCTCCCCTCCTGCATCTATCTAAGTGGCAGCGGCGGCAGCAGCAGCTATAATTACCTCCATTCACCACCGGAGGTCTCCTATCTGCAAGGGCTTCACATTACTTCCTGTTTCAACAGGAAGTAATGTGAAGCCCTTGCAGATCAAACAGGAAGTAATGTGAAGCCCTTGCAGATCGGCAACCTCCGTGGTGAATGGAGGTAATCATAGCTGCTGCCTTCACCGCTGCTGACACTTAAATGTATGCAGGATGGGAGCACAGAGGGGAGAGTTCGAGGTGAGGGAGGGGGGGGGACTGTCCCCACTGATGTGCAAAGCTCTCCCCACATGCTGCGACCCGACCTGCCCCCCCAAAACGGCCATGAGCTTCCCCTATTGTTACGCCAGTGCATACAGATGGAAGTCGGAAGTCCCCTACGGTGTACTCGCTTCCTGTTAAGAAAGTGAAGTCTTGGAATCCCACTTCCTGTGAACTCTAAGGGCCCTTTTAGATTTAATCAGTTGCTCTCAGTTAAAACGGATAGAAAACTGATTTTCAAAGTAATGCCCATGTTTTTCTAAGGCACCTTTCACACTTAACGCATTTTAACTGAAATCTTTGTCACAATGCACTGCTATGTAAAAAACGCGTACCAACGCGTACTAATGCACACCAACTGATTAAGTGTAAAAGGGGCCTAAAGTGTACAGTAAGCTGAGCCAGCATAATGACTGACACAAGCTCCGCCCATAAAGCAGAGCCACTTTATGAGCTGGTTGATGTTGATGTCGGCAATAGATTTGTGTTCCTCCATATACCCAGCAGAAACATGCGCTCTTGTGTCATTTAGGTACGGTACGGATCCAAGGATGAGCTGCGCGTACATTAACAAGGACATTGGAGCGCTGGACTGCTCTTCGAGAAGACTCTGGATCTGTATGAAGCAGCTCTGATAGGACAGATATACGATTGCTGAATATTCCTAAGACCTTCTCCAAGCCTGATGTTCCCAGCTGTATGCCGTTTACCTTATATGGTGCTCTACTGTTGGCATGTCCAGGGTGCATGACTTTACATTTAACAACATTAAATTCCATCTGACACATGCCTGCCCTTATGGCCATGCTGTTGAGATCCTGTTGTAATACGTCACCAACCATCCATCTTAGTGTTCATAATTCTGCATGATTTTTACATCATCTGTAAAGATGGTGACATTACTCTGTATTCCATCCACTAGGTCATTAATAGATACAAAGGATTGGACCTAGTACTCACCCTTGCGGAACCGCTGTGCCAACACTTTCCCATTTTGAATATAATCTGTTTACTGTTTGTCTTCTGTGCCTTAACCAGTTCTCTATCCATGTATCCATATCTTCCCCTAGTCTCTGTATCCTCAGCTAAAATACAATGAAGAGCTTTGTTAACCTCCTTGCCGGTCTAATTACCTCTGGCAAGGAGGCAGCGCAGCACTTTTTTTTTAATTTTTATTTTTTTTAAATCATGTAGCGAGCCCAGGGCTCATGGACGTCGGGACGTCACAGGGAATCCCGATCCGCCCCTCAGCGCTGCCTGGCACGGATTGGCCAGGCTGCGCAGGGGTCTGGGGTGGCTCGGCGGGTAGCGGCGGCGATTGCGTACTACACGCAGCTAGCAAAGTGCTAGCTGCGTGTAGGAAAAAAAAATTATGCAAATCGGCCCAGCGGGGCCTGAGAAATCCTCCTGCGCAGGTTACATAGAACTGAGCTCGGGATAACCGGCAAGATGGTTGAAGAAGAAGCGACACCCATGCTAAACTAGAAATAAAAACCACATATATAAGTAGATAAATACTACCTCTACTTACATAACAGATGTATTGTGCTATCCACGTACTGATTCCTGTGAATTTTATAAAGGAAAAGCAGAAAATCCTATTCTAGGCAGTGGCCATCTTGCCAAGCTAATGCTGACATCATATCCTCCCTGACTCTTGTTTTCCCCCCTCCCTTCTCTTGCTCATTGTGTATTCATTAGCTGCTCTCCTCCCAGAGTCTTTTTATGTACACATCCAATCACTGAGTCACCTCAGCCTTGCTTGTAAACACAAGTGATCAGCTAGGCAGGGAAATAAATGGAAGAGGAGGAATATATTATAGATAAAAAGAACTCCCAGCATTCAAAAGGACTCCCAGCATTTAACTCTTTGGCACTGTTTGGCACTAGGGCCAGTGCTCCTATAGCATGTAATAACTCCAAACCATAACAGCAGAAACAAGTTTTGAATGCAGGATTAGCATCTTTATCACTTAATACACTCAGACCAGTTGCTGTTGAAATTTGATTTTTATGGTGACAATACCGGAGCTGTTATCATCATCATCAGGGGAGTGTCTCTGGTCAGCATTGAGGTCAGGCAGTACAGTAAACAGATCTAATGTACCATAAAGCTCTTGTGAGCCACGGGTGGCACTTGAGATCAGCGAGGGGATTTGGTAGCTAATAGATTATTTAATATTCACTTTCTCCCCAGTGTCCCCCCCTTACTATCCAGCAGGAAGTTACACCATAGGATTGCCCAGGAGAGATTTAAGAAATGTAACCTTCTCTTCAATCACAGTGGTCTCAATGGCATGACATTCTCTGCAAGGGAGTATTGACAATCTGCCAACACTGAAGTCCTGTCACTGGCTCCTAAATTAATTACTTTGAAAATATCCCACTGTTTTATATTCTGTTTAAAAGCTGGAAGAGTAGGTTTAATGTTTCATTTTTTTCTTAGCTGAATGACACAGTTCTTAACTCAGACTCTGACAGAGCTATGATCAATGAACTATTCTATCCATCCCCTGCAATTAGAACCTATTCTCTGCCAGGAAATAGTTTTATGGCTTTAATTCCTTATCAGTGAGGAGGATTACGCTATGTTCCGACCAAGAGAGAAACTGTCACTTGCATACCTGCTGTTTAACTCTTACAGACAGATATAGAAGAAAAGGAACACAGCCTAGTTATTTTTCAGCTTGGCAGTGTACATGCACCTGGCCATCTCATCATGTCGCATGTCATCTCAGTTGTTCCTCGCTCATCACTAGAGTATGTGATGTGATGATGTCATTGCTAATGGCACATAAGGGGACAGTCTGGTAAGCCATGCAGCAGAGTGAGTTGCCTCAGTAATGTAGGTGGGCCACAACATAAGGAGATTGCCGGGGGACATGGATCCTGGTAGCACAGGCTTTTTTTTTTTTGCAAAAAATTGGTTGTATTGAATTATAATATTATTATATACATTTTTTAAAATAATTTGTGTGGTTTTCCAGGCCATGGTCTGCAGTAATCCAGAGGTTAAAATAAATTGATGAGACAAACAATTGTATCTATCCTCCAACTCCTAAAAATTGAGCGCTGTAAAAACAACGCAGGAGATTTGGGCGCAGCCGACGCCACCATAGGCCGTAATAGGAATTACAGCTATAGTGGATCTCAGTGAGTAATTTGGGTGCCATCAAAAGACGGAACACAAATTTCCACAAAAACACTGTAATTTGTCCGCCAGCAATAGCTGGAAGCCAAATTACATCTTTTCCGCACTATCCATGGCGGCCTGGAGGGGGAATAGTAATTAACACCACCAGGACTTGTGCGGGAGCAGGGGGAGCCATTTACTGGCTTTACTTTGCGCCCAAATCTCCGAGCAGCTACAGTTTTATATTATGCTTAAAACCCATAGATTTAATGTTTTATTGTCTCTGCTCAGTGACACAGCCTTTCAAGTGTCCTGGACCTAAAATGTATGAACTATTGACCTTCGTTATCTTTTCCCTGCACTCAGAAGCTGTTCTCTGCAAGGAAAGAGATTCACTGTAATTCCTTACCAGTGAGGGTTGCCTATAGTCCGGCTGGGTTCCCACTGGACAGAAACTGTCACTTGCATACCTGAATATTGACTATTTCACTGTCACTTGCATACCTGAATATTAACTATTTCAATGTCACTTGCATACCTGAATATTAACTATTTCACTGTCACTTGCATACCTGAATATTAACTATTTCAGGCAGAACAAGAACAAACCAAAGTGGTCAGGAGCACCAAACTGAGCAGTCAACGGTGTGCCTAGGTCGCACCCCAGTATCCAAGGGGTCACCACAATCTTCAACTCAAGGACCGGCACCACACTGTAGGATGTAAGCTCAATTACTTTATTCCAACATGACAGCAACGACAGACGCTGTTTCGGCCTTACAAGGCCTTTATCAAGTTGCAAAGGTCAAGGACCTTTGCAACTTGATAAAGGCCTTGTAAGGCCGAAAGTAAGTAAGTAAGTAAGTAATTGAGCTTACATCCTACAGTGTGGTGCCCGTCCTTGAGTTGGAGGCAGAACAAGAAGGAAAGGAACACAGCACAGTTATTTGTGTGCTTTGCACTTTATATACATGTCTATCTCATCATGTCACATGTCTCTTCAAGTACACTTTAAAGGAAACCAGGGCCGGGCCGAGGCATAGGCTGGAGAGGCTCCAGCCTCAGGGCGCAGTGTATGAGGGGGCGCACAATTCATTCAGCTGTCATTCCTAATTGTGTATGAAGCAGAAAGAAATAAGAAAAGGGGATACATAGCAGTGACTGCAAGCCAGATAACTACATATTAAGGTGTTGGGGAGGTTGTGGGCCCTGTGGCCCTCTTAGTGTAATAGCGATCAGTGTGTGACGGCTGGGGTGGGAGGGATGGGGGGCGCACTTTGGTGTCTCAGCCTTGGGTGCTGGAGGACCTTGTCCCTGCTCTGAAGGAAACTCACTTTAGGTTTAATACTTACCTGACTTTGGATAGCACATAGAGTTCCCGTCCTTCTTCCCAGCGCTGTCTGCTGATAAAGCTATTCTGCCTGCTCAGTTGCCCATGTAATGCGAGTAGTTTGGAGGACATGTGAATCTGTACTGTGCAGGGGTGAGTCCAGCAGCAATGCACCCGTCCTCAGATCTACTCAGGGACAAGAATAGTACCGAGGAGCTATTCTACTGAGCAGCTTTACTGGCGGACAGCGCTGGAACGTTGGGCCGGGCAGAGGGTCGGTAAAGCTCTATAGCAGGGGTTAGGAACCTTTTTGGCTGAGCGAGCCATAAACGCCACATATTTTAAAATGTAATTCAGTGAGAGCCGTACAATAGGTTTCAAACTGGTACAGTAGGGCTCACATCCCTGTTGACATGGTGATGTGTATACAGTTGATCCTCCGGGCAGCAGAAGTGTCAGATACGTCTTCAGCACTTGACAGGCAGCTTATTGGGCCAAAGTGCGGGGATCTCATCCTACAAAGTCACTGGACCTGACAGGCTCCAGAGTGGGACAATTGGAGCAGCCGTTGTTCGTTTTGGGGTAGCGCGAGTAAGTTAGTAGTGCATGCTACAGCAGAACCAACCCCTACTGATTTGTATGTGAGCCAGATATAGTCATCAAAAGAGCCACATCCGTCTCCCGAGCCATAGGTTCCCTACCCCTGTTCTATACTATCCAGAGCTCTTCCCTGTACTGAGGTAAGTATTAAACCTGAAGCAAGTTTTTCAGTTCAGGTTTGCATTAAAGAGAGCCCAAGGTGGGCTAAAAAAAAAAAAAAAAAAAAAAACAGACTACGCTGCTCCTCGCCGCTCCTGTGGACCGCAATGGCTCACTTTGACTTGCATGACCTCTGGGTCACGTAGCTGCCCTGAGAGACTGTGTGTCTCTCATAGCGTGCAGGGGGGGGAGTGGCAGGAGGCATGGCCAGGGGATAGAGCTGCCCAGTGGCAGCTCAGGAAACCCTGCAGGAACGCCCCCGGTGGGCATTTTAAATGGGAATTCCTGTCCCCTCTGTTTACCTCCGAGTTAGCGGCAAAACTTGTCGCTAAACTCGGGGGAGGGGGGGCTATAACACGACGGTGGGGAGGCAGAGAGTGGCAGTTGGGGGACACAAAGCCATGTCATTAGGTAGAGAACATACCTCTGTGTCCCATCTGCCCCCCCAAAAGATCCACTTACCTGGGGCTTCCTCCAGCTCGTGGCAGTCGCCTGTACCCTCGGCGCAGCCCTGGAGGCTCCCGGTCTTCTCCCCTGGCGCAGGGTCGGCCTCTTCTGCGCTGCACCGTGCGAGTCACGTGGTCTCTCTCCGATGTCATCAGGACAGTACTGAGCAGGCTCAGAACTACTTGGATGTTTCCTTTAACCTCCTGGGGGATACAATTATATCGCCCAGGAGGTGGCGCAGCACTATTTTTAAAAAATTTTTATTTTTAAAATCATGTAGCGAGCCCAGGGCTCGCTACATGATAGCCGCTGTGCAGCGGCATCCCCCCACCCCCTCCGATCGCCTCCGGCATACAAAGCAAACAGGAAATCCCATTCAGAACGGGATTTCCTGTTTGGCTTCCCCCGTCGCCATGGCGACGATCGGGATGACGTCATCGACGTCAACGACGTCGTGACGTCAGAGGGAGTCTCGATCCACCCCTCAGCGCTGCCTGGCACTGATTGGCCAGGCTGCGCAGGGGGTCTTGGGGGGGGGGGGGGAGCGGCACGGCACGGCGAGTAGCGGCGAATCAGCGTGGAGCGGCGGCGATCGGTATATACACGCAGCTAGCAAAGTGCTAGCTGCGTGCAACAACAAAAAAATTATGCAAATCGGCCCACCAGGGCCTGAGAAAACCTCTGTGGCGGCTTACCCCGAGCTCAGCTCGGGATTATCCCCCAGAGGGTTAAGGCACATACACACGCCGTATTTTTACAAACGACGGGTCCATCACACCCTCCCGCGGGGTGGTCGTTCTTTCGACAGTAGCACGTGAGTTCAAGCTGTCGGCAGACTGATAAGACTGTTTTTGCTGATCCACTCGGCGGGAGGGTCTGACGGACCCGTCGTTTGTAAAAATACGCAGTGTGTATGTGCATTTAACACTACCAGCTATCTATATCTATATAAAATCAGTGTAAATCAAATAAAGAAGCATAAAAGTGTTATTAACAAATAGAGATGGTCAATGAGGCACAAAGAATTCCAAGCTGATGTGGGGTTATTCTATTTTGCATGCAAATGTATGCAGATTGAAAGTGAAGCAATCAAATTCTAATGTGGCATTCAAGCACAACTGAAGTGAGAGAGATATGGAGGCTGCCATATTTATTTCCTTTTATGCAATAACAGATGCCTGGCTGTCCTGCTGATCCCCTGTCTATAATACTTTTAGCCACAGACCCTGAACAAGCTTGCAGCAGATCAGCTGTTTCTGACATTATTGTCAGATCTGATAAGATTAGCTGCATGGTTGTTTCAGGGGTGATTCAGACACTACTGCAGCCAAATAGACCAGCAGGGCTGCCAGGCAACTGGTATTGTTTAAAAGGAAATAAATATGTCAGCCTCTATATCACTCTCACATCAGTTGCAAACACGTGCAAAGTGCCACTCGATCTCCGCAGCTGATTTTCAATTTCTGATTACCACTGTGGTAAGCCCATTTCGGATTGGAAACTCGGAAATTGGTATTCTACTCAGTGTTGCCAACTCATTCCTTTAAATATGGACGCTTATGAATTATACATGTCTTGTGGCTCGTTAGATGCAGTTTAGGCACTGATTATGTGTGAGAAGCCCCAGAACCTGTGTAACTTAGATGTGTCAGTATTTAAAGGGATGAGTTGGCAACCCTGATTCTACTGACATTTTTCAACCATCCCTACTGTTACGTCAAATGGGCTCTCAGAATGATTGCTCTGTTAGCTAGAGCTAAAACTACAACTAATGTATAACCTATCAGGGCTGAAAGTCTTTAGCCAGGAGGCATGGCTTAAATCTGAGAATCCACATTTTTTTTATACATAATCACCTTATAATAATGTTTTGTTAAAATGCAAATAAGAGCTGTACTGAATTTGGGCTGTAAAGAAGACCTAAAATCAAACACTCTTGCAACACCAAAAGTATTTAAAGCACCTTTACAGGCGTTTACTAAATGAATTTACTCTAAACCTCACTCATTCCATTAGAAATTCACCATACTTTGCTGTCTATGTGATGTTTCTTATTAAAGAGTCAGAAGCTGAAGGACACCAAAACTGTATCCAAGACAAGACTGTCAAATAGTTTTTCTAATTTTAAGGTCCTCGTGGGCGGTACTCCGCAGAACACATTACATTGTATATTGTCTGTACTCTGCTGTCCTTACCTTATGATAATTCAGCTTTTATTAAAGAGTTAGGAACTGAAGGACATCAAAACCGTGTCCAAGACAAGACTGTCAGAGGCTTTTACATTTTAAGCCCCTCAGGGGCGGGACTCCTTAGCAGCAAATACATTGAACATTGTCTGTACTCTGCTGTCCTTATGATAATTCTGCTCTTATCAAAGAGTTAGGAACGGAAGGACATCAAAGCTGTACGTCATCTAAGAGGAAACAAACATAATATAAAGGAATTTTTACATTTCAAGCACCTCGTGGGTGGGACTGACTGGTACTAGCAGCCCCTATGATTGGACTGTATCCTGGTGTCTATAGGTGAGGTTTTTCAAGGACTGAATGACACTGGGAAGTCTAGGAAAGGACTGTCAATTCAAGGTTGGTTTTTACTTTTGAAATGAAAAAGTCATGTATGCTGGGGTCACCCAGAGTTCACCTGTTTATGCTTTAGAACAATTTTGTGTCAAATAAAGAATCTGTAGCAGGTATCTTTGTGGTGTCCTTGTTTTATATTCCACTCTCCTTTAATAATACCTACACTTTACTAATAATAATGTCTGCAGCATGGATGCCTGCCTACATATGACCAATGAATGTGTACGGAAGTTACCCTTCCAAATATTTAACTATCCAGCTATTCCATTTTTGGAATCTTGTCCAATTGTGTTTTTGTTCCTGATTAACTTCTACCAGACGTAAGTAATTGAAATCTACGCTCTGTTTACTGCCTCTTATCGAGGACAAGGCATGGATTTCAACTACTCGTACCCACATACTCCTGCCTCTCTTGTCACTCTGGCACCGCTGCACTCCACCTGAGCTCTGCATGCCGGTCAGGAGCTAATGTCATTTGCTCCTGAGTCCTGACCGTGTGATCACTGTCAGGCAATTACAGTGATTACAGCACACATTTTTGAGATAGGTGATAAAGAGTCTCTGCCATCTCTTCCAACACCCCTCTTCCACCACCGGGTGGTGCTGTAACGCTTACACTGTCTCCTGGATCCTGATCGCATGTCAATCATGTGATCGGAAGTGATTGGGAGCCAGAGGAGCTGTTGGAAGTTCAGAGAGAGTAAATATAACCAGGGCTGTGGGGTCGGTACAAAAATCTTCCGACTCCGACTCCTCAGTTTATGAAATCACGACTCCGACTCCGGGTACCCAAAATGGCTCCGACTCCGACTCCTCGACTTCCGACTCCTTAGTCTAATACTTAACAGGGATGTGGATTTTGTACAAAAATCAGCCGACTCCGACTCCCGACTCCGACTCCTCAGTTTATGAAATCACGACTCCAACTCCGACTCCGGGTGCCCAAAATTGCCCCGACTCCTCATCCGACTCCACAGCCCTGAATATAACCGCTGCCTGCCGCCCACTAGGCAGCCATTAGAGATTTGCCAGCATCAGTCTTCAAACTAAACATTTTGTTTGAAATGCTAATGGGTTAATGGATAGGAATAAAGTTTAGAGCCAATTAAACACATTTTTCAGTAGAAAAATACATATATTTAACACAGATGTGTACATCAGTCTTGAAAGAGGCACAAATGAGGAAGAAAGAGGGACACAGGGAGAGGGTTCCCAAAGAGGGACTGTCTCTCTGAAAGAGCAACAGTTGCGAGCTAGGCAATGGAATAGTCAAATGCAGTTGCACCGGATTTTGATTGGCCCAGTTTCAATCTACATGCTAATAACTACAACACAGAATCATTAGCATACCAATGATCACCACCACTGTTTTGTTGTAACATAACATTGATTAACCCAAAGAACCGGTGAACTCAGGGTTCCTGTGGCGACCTGCATTTTTCGACGCAGTGAAGGGGTGTATATTCAATTCTGGCTATATTTAGAGCAGGCTAAATTATTTTATATAATGTATCTAGAAAGTAAAAGTAGTGCATCAAAATAAAGTAAAATGTCCAAAAATTAACAAATAAACAAAATAGCCCACAGTAAAATAAAGGGGTGAAAATCAAAAGAAATAGTTGCTTTGTCTGTTTGGTCATTTGGATTACGGTACGTGGGTCTGTGTATTAAAATTTGATTGGAAATAAAGAGTCCGGTGATAAAATGCCTTTCTTCTACTCCTGGCAGACCCGCTCAGTTACAATGTTACATCAGAAGGTCCTGTACAAGCCTTATACACTCAGGCCATGTAGGAGGAGTCAACAGCCCCGTTGGCTGGGCCGAGACCGGCTGCTGAACCTCTGCATAGAGAAACAACTTAGACCTAATCCTAAATACAAGTGTCATTTCCCTGACCTGGTCTCATCAACTGTATCCAATCAAGATCATAAACTATGCATATATACGCACATATAGATATTTTACCAGTTAGCTTTACTAAAGTATAAACATGTATTTCAGAGAAAAAAAAAACAGTATTTTTGTATTTTGGAGTTTTATACCACTTTATCTACACCAGAAATACATGCATGAATTGAAGATTTTAATATAGGCCATCATTTTCCTTTGTATATGATCTTGGCTTATAATCCTGTCACAACAGAAATAGTTTAAATAAATCACAGTACAAAACAGCAGGGAGTTGTAATAAGAAACTTTTAATACAAAATCAGCTCAGTATAACATAAAAAAAGCATTTATTCTCAAGAGGACTTGAACTACGTATGGAGGAAAGGAGATTTTTTAATTGTCTGTGTAGAAAGAGGTTCTTTATAGTAAGCGTGAAGTTATGGCAAATTCTAAACTTGGCTTTAAAAAAAAGTTTGGGATTGGATACTTTCTTAAACGTCCCCTGCCAGAGGCAAAGCTTCATAAGGTAACCATAGAGTGTATGTTCTCGCTGCATCCACATCCCACTGTGCAATGTCCATTCCTCCCCTCCTTCCCCCAGTCTCTGTAATCACTCCTTGAAAGATATGACTTTTCACTAGAGTCAAATTTTCGGACAGGAAGAGGAGGGCTTGCTGTGAGGTTCTAAAGCAAACCTGTGACTTTTAAAAACAAAATCACTACATACTTACCTCAGTAGAGAGAAGCCTCTGGATCCTCCAGACACTTCTCTGATCCTTCTTGAGCCCACCATTGGTGGCTAAGACCTTCTTCTTCTTTGCCCCTGCGCTCCTGTCCGTGAATGGCATGGTCACACTGTGCAGTCAGATTGCATAGCAGCACAAAGCCACTCCTGCATGGTGGAAAAGGGCGGCCATGCTCATACATGGATGGGAGGATGGCCATGTAAAGCTATTCCACAAGCCCTTGTCAAACAGGATCAGGGTGGTCTCAGAGCTGGAATGGCAAGCTGGAGGGGGGGGGCGGAGGAAGCCTCGGACTTATCCATAGGCTTCCTTCTTCTAAGGTGACTGACTATCTAACTTCCCTCAAGTTTCACTTTGGGTGCACTTTAAAGTGTAACTGTCAGGCATAAAATGTAAAAATCAATTCTTTATTTTTATCTGGTAAACAAGTAATAAGGATGCTAATCAGGCAATCCAAAATTTGGTACGCAAAAAGGAAGTTGCAGGGCATGCTGGGTTGTCCTTTTTTGCTTCTCTACTTCCCCTCAGACTGAACTAATGCAGCCTGATTGGAGCCTCTTTCCCTCCTGTTTTTCCCTCCCACACCTCTGTTCCTCTCCGATTGGCCAGTATTTCTCATGTGGAGACAATGCACTTTCTATAGTGAAGGGCGGGTAATGCATACACAATCAGGCAGAGGAGAGTCAGGCTGCATTTCCACTTGTGCGGTGGGAATCGTCGCGGGAAAAATTCGCATGCGGGTCTATGCAAATTTTCATGCAAATTTTTATGCGAATTCGCATGGATGACAATGTATGCGAATTTAACCATGGCAGTGCTGGTGTGATTTTCCATTGTCTCTATGCAAATTCGCATGCGGATTAGCATGAAAATTCGCATACCCAAACTGCATGCAAATTTCCTATTAAATACATTGTATGCGATTTGCACAGCAGAATTCTGATGGCTCTGCCATGCGATTTTTTTCTGCACAGAACAACGCAAAGGAATCCTGACAAGTGGAAACAGTCCCATTCACTTGTATTGCTATGCGAATTCACATGTGAAAAACGCATGCGAATTCACGATAGTGGAAATGGGCCCTCAGAGAGGAAATGACATCAGGATTGACTTCAAAATAGCCACACTTAAAATAGGAAATCCTAGTAAGGATACATAGCGGGAAAGCAGAGCCACAAGGGGGCAAACTTGGGCTTGAAAAGACATCACAGAAGACTGACTTTAACATTCCGGGGCAAAGCTAGACTGAATGCTCAGTCTGGGATTCTTATCAGAGCTAATAACAGGTGGATTTAGCAGTGAAGAATGAAACAAAGAGCAGAGTAGGTGTTTGCTGTCATGTTCCCATTGATATATATGGTAAATTGTGCAAAAGGTGGTTCAGCGCATCAGCATTACTTGGTAGCGCGCCCAGGCTATGCATAGGTTAGGATTTAGTTAGTGTTAGGTCCCCTCCCATATGAGGATGACTTCTCCGCAGTGGGAGGGACGAGTACTTAAAGGGACTCCGAGCAGTGCAGAAACTATGGAAAGATGCATATCATTTCAAAGCACTCTTTCTCCTCTTTCCAATGATATATAACCCACCGCCCTACGCCTTTTAGTTTTCGCTATTTTCGCGATCGAAATTGCCACGGTATCACACAGGGCGACTTTTTCTCAAAGTCAGCAGCTCCATTCAGCAGAATGGAGCTGCCGACTTTAGGAAAAAGTCGCCCTGTGTAATACAATGTAACTATGGAAAGATGGATATCATTTTAAAGCTCTATTTCTCCTCTTTCTGACGACACCTAAATCGTCACCCTACGCCTTTTAGTTTTCTCTATTTTCACGATCGAAGTTGCGGCCACAGCAATTTCGATCGCGAAAATGGCGAAAATTAAAAGGTGTAGGGTGGCGGTTTATATATCATTGGAAAGAGGAGAAAGAGAGCTTTACAATGATATGCATCTTTCCATAGTTTCTGCACTGCTCGGAGTCCCTTTAACAAGTTGCATGCAAGCTGTTACAGGAAACCAACATCCTCCAGTGGTAGACAGGTCATGTGTATGCTAGATGTGTATTTTAGCCCACAAGTGGGGCTTGCACTCTCTTGCAGGTAGGCACTTATCTGTTTTTAAGCAACGCTGTTCATTTCTCTGCGATATATATGGTAAAATGCATGGGGGTGCTTCGTCTCTGGTTCACTTTAAAGAGGAGCTGTCAGCCATACTATCTCAGAAAAAAAAACCAAATATATAAGTAGATAAATACTTGCTCTACTTACATAACATATGTATTGCACTGTCCACGTTATGATTCCTGTGAATTTTATAAAGGAAAAGTAGAGAAGCCTATTCTAGACAGTTTCCATATTTACTGTGGCTATTTTGAAGCCAGTCAAGATGTAATATCCGCCCTTAGTCTCCTCTGCCTGATTTGCCCGCCCTTTACTATAGAAAGTGCATTGTCTCAGCATGAGAAATATTGGCCAATCAGAGAGGAACAGAGGTGTGGGAGGGGAAACCAGGAGGGAAAGATGCATCAGCCAATCAGGCTGCATTAGTTAAGTCTAAGGGGGAAGTAGCGAAGCAAAAAAGGACAACCCAGCATGCCCTGCAACTTCTTTTGTGCGTACCAAATTTTCTGTGTACCAAATGTAAACTGGGGAATGATCATTTATTATCAACAAGAAAAGTAATAGTGATTTAAACTTTTGGATTGCCTGATTAGCATCCTGATTACTTGTTTATAGTGTTGCTCGGATACCCCTTAATCATGGATCCGA
>NW_027152696.1:0-31736 GCF_040937935.1 Hyperolius riggenbachi
CCTTTAATTCACTGGTTTCCAGCATGGATCATTGTCCTCTATAATGAAATGCTTGATTCCTGAACAACTGCCAGTAGGGTCTCGGACATATAGATATAATTGACCTCTCAAAGAGATTGAATTAAATCAGTCTGCTATGTGGAGTTTAAATTAAACTTTGCATTCAAATGGAAGAATGGCGGTGTGTGTGAGAGTTTTGTGATTCAGCGGTTTATTATAAATTCAAATCCTTTGTTGCCTTTTTTTCCTGTACGGTTGCCCTTCTTTTCCAAGAGAAAAAGGAAAATCCCTCGGGTAAAAAAAATCAATACTTGTTAATAAAACATCAGGTGTGCTGACATAACTAGGTATGACTATTCCAGTGCACAGGCCTGCTTGAATGCACCGAGTGCCATGACGATTATTCATCCACGGCAGACAGTCAGCCTGGTGAAAATATGATGCTTTGTAGCTCAGAGGATGGGAAAAAGGGATAAACAAAAACATCAAACGAAAGGTAATCTGGATACTACAAAAATGACAACAAAAAAAGCATGAACCATGCAAAAAAACCCCAAAAAACAAAAACAAGTTTTCTTGTAAAAACTTTGCATTTTAAAACAGAGTGATGTGGGGGGAAAATTCATAATTCTTAAAACAAATTAACTCAACAATCGAACATTGTGTTCCATTCTATAGCAATTTCTAGCATTTCAATTTTCTCCAAGTTTACAACTATCATAACCATGAAACCGTTTACAACTTGTCTCTATATTGAAATTCACATGCCACTCAGAACGTCAGTTAATCCTACACCATACAAATAGTAAAGAAAGAAAAAACCCTGTCATAAGCCAAGTAGCATCACTCACATGTATAAAAACATAATAACCTTTAATATAACTTAAAGAAAGAAACATTATTATTATTATTATTTATTTATAAAGCGCCAACATATTCCGTGGCGCTGTACAATGTAAGAAAACAAACAAGGGATACATAATGATACAGACAATGATATACATCAGATATGAACACTGATACAAAATACAGCACTGCTGATTACAATTTGATTTAACATGATGACTAAAATGTATAAATGTCTAACAGTGTGCAAGCAATTAAATTAATAACAGTCCATGACACAAAAGGATGAGAGCCCTGTCCTTGTGAGCTTACAATCTAAAGGAATGGGGATGGAAACAAGAGGTGGGCATGTATACAGTATAACTACAGGCAGTGCGCAATTAGGTTATTTAGTGGGTGCATGGCCTAAGCTAGAGAATATACTTGTCGGAAAAGGTGGGTTTTGAGGGAGCGTTTAAAAACTTCAAAGGTGGGAGAGTGGCGAATGTGTTGTGGAAGGGCATTCCAGAAGAGGGTGAGGCACGTGAGAAGTCTTGTACACGTGAATGTGAGGAGGTAATTGTAGAAGAGGATAGAAGAAGCTTGTGTGCAGATCTGAGATTGCGGTTGGGTTGGTATCTGGAGACTAGTGAGGAGATGTACAGGGGAGAGAGATTGTGGAGAGCTTTGTAGGTTAGGGTTAAGAATTTGAACTGAATACTCTCATTAATTGGTAGCCAGTGAAGAGCTTGACAGAGAGGGTCAGCAGAGGAAGAGCGAGAGGAGAGATGAATGAGTCGAGCAGCAGAGTTCAGTACAGAATTGAGCGGTGTTAGTCGGTTAGTTGGAAGTCCACCAAGCAATATATTGCAATAGTCCAATCGAGATATAATAAGAGCATGTACTAACATTTTGGTTGTGACATGGGAGAGAAAAGGTCGGATACGTGCTATGTTTTTCAGTTGGAAATGGCAGGAGCTGGTTAGGGAGTTAATGTGAGGAGTGAATGAGAGAGAAGAATCAAATATTACCCCCAAGCACCGTGCTTTGGGAACTGATGTTATAGACGTGTTGTTAACATTTATTGTAATATCAGGCAAAGGGGTGGACAGGGATGGTGGAAAGACTATTAGTTCAGTTTTATTCATATGAAGTTTTAAGAAGCGAGAGGACATGAAAGAGGAAATAGCGGCCAGGCAGTCGGGAACCCGTGTGAGGAGGGAGTTAAGGTCTGGGGCCGAGAGGTACAGTTGTGTATCGTCTGCAAATAGGTGGTATTGGAAACCAAATGAGCTGATTAAGTTACCAAGACCGTGCATGTAGATGGAGAAGAGGAGGGGACCGAGAACAGAGCCTTGAGGTACCCCTACAGACAGAGGATGTGAAGAGGAGGCCTGATCTGAATAAGAAACAGTGAATGACCTTCCAGAGAGGTAGGAAGATATCCAGGAGAGAGAGAGGTCCTTTATTCCTATAGATGAAAGGATCTGTAGGAGTAGAGTGTGGTCGACAGTGTCAAATGCTGATGACAGATCTAGAAGGATGAGTATGGAATAATAGCCTTTGGATTTAGCTGTAAGGAGATCATTAGCTACTTTGGTGGGGGCTGTTTCTGTGGAGTGGTTTGGCCGGAAGCCAGATTGGAACTGATCAAGCAAGGAATTTGCAGATAAATACTGACTTAGTTCAGCATGAATGTGGCGTTCAAGTAATTTAGATGCAAATGGAAGAAGTGACACTGGGCGGTAGTTAACAAGTTCCGTGGGGTCTAGAGATGGTTTTTTTAAGTAGTGGTGTTACAACAGCCCTCTTGAGTGAGGATGGAAAAATTCCGGTGGAGGGGGATAGGTTAAACAGCGATGTTAGGGCAGGGATGAGGGATGTGGATAGCTGTGGAATGAGATGTGATGGGATAGGATCCAACGAACAGGTGGTTAGATGGGATTTGGAGATAAGGGAAGAGAGCGAATGTTCGGAGAGTGGAGAGAAACTGGAAAGAGAGCAGTCAACAAGAGGAGTGGAAGTGGAGTTTGATGTCTGCGTGGAAAACACACTACGGATTTTTGCAATTTTATCTGTAAAGTATGTTGCAAATTCTTCAGCTGATAAGCATGAAGAAGGAGGAGGAGGGGGTGGACAGAGAAGGGAGTTGAAAGTACTGAACAGGCGCTTTGGATTGTGCAAGTGGGAGGATAAGTATGATTGTTTTGCAGAAGAGAGAGTGGTTTTAAACTTGTTCAACTCTTTTTTGTAAGTAATGAAATCCTCATTAGTATTAGTTTTTCTCCAACGACGTTCAGCTACCCTAGAGCACCCCTTTAGCTGTTTAGTAGCTTTGGTCAGCCAGGGTTGGCGACTGACACGGTGTGGGCGGACATTGGTGAGGGGTGCGATTTCATCCATGACTTGCGTGATTGAGCAGTGATAGTGTGCAGCTGCTGAGTCAGGGTCAGTGAATGGTTGTTTGAGGAGAGGTGCCAAGGCATCAGAGACAGATTGCATGTCTATGTTGCGGTAGTTCCTGCGTGTATATGAGCGTTGCTTGAGGCAGGGTGGTAGGAAGAGAGGAGGAGAGAGAGAAGTTTAGTAAGTTATGATCAGAGAGCGGGAGAGGAGTATTAGTGAAATCAGTGATAGAACAGAGACGAGTGAATATGAGGTCAAGTGTATGACCATTAGAGTGAGTTGGAGCAGTGGACCACTGAGACAGGCCGTAGGAGGAAGTAAGTGACAGAAGTTTAGTGGCGGCAGAATTGTTGGTGTCAACATGAATGTTAAAGTCGCCCATAATGATGGTAGGGATATCGGAGGACAGGAACTGGAGGAGCCATGCAGAGAAGTGATCTAGGAAGAAGGAAGCAGGGCCAGGAGGGCGGTAGATTATTGCGATCTGGAGGTTAGAGGGAGAGTATAGACGGACTGCATGGACTTCAAAGGAAGGTAGAGAAAGAGAAGGAATGGGGGTGAGTGGCTTGAAGGAGCATCTATCAGAAAAATGAATGCCCACACCACCGCCATGTTTATTCCCACTTCTAGGCGTGTGACTAAAGTGGAATCCCCCATAAGAGAGGGCGGCAGGTGAGACCGTGTCAGAAGGCGTCAGCCATGTTTCTGTGACCCCGAAGAAGGTGAAGGCGTTGGAATTGAAAAGCTCATGGATGAACGGAAGTTTGTTGCAGACTGAGCGGGCATTCCAGAGAGCAGCAGAGATAGGTGGGGGACGAGGGGGGAGAAGAGGAATATTAATAAGGTTGTGCAGTAGGAGAACAGAGGCGCCAGCAGAATAAAAGTGGATAAAAGCTTTAAAATTTGCTTGGAGGAAGTGGTGGACTTACCTCCATAAAGCAGACACGAAAGACTGTCTGTATAATAGTAATCACATTTATTATATGGTACCCCAAAAGTGCAACGCGTTTCGCAGGCCGAGCCCGCTTCATCAGGCAATAAAGTGGGGACAAAACTGTAGACAAGAGACAGTACATTATGCTATAGTGAATTCTGCAGTTACAAGATGCATATTAATATATTACATGTCATAAAGCATACCATATGAAAAATTGCTTTGTGGAAATAGCATAAAAAGTTGGGTGTACAAGTAAACAATAGGGGGTAGAGGCTATGGTGCTCGTGATAGTAATGGGCTATGGGGTATTTTTTACACAGATTTGCAATGAGTGGTATTGGTAATGAAAAAGGGTATGTGTCAGCAAGTGTAATGGGTAATAGAGCATTGAGAAGAGAACAGGGGGCCAGAAATATAAGGTAAAGTGTGCAAATAAAATAACAAAGAACTCACCAGAATTCCAGCAGTAGCAGGTGTAGCGCCTCAGTGGAGTGGTGAGGACACTCAACTCCTTATATATACACAGGTACTTGCTAATAGGGCCAATTAGATGTGTGGGAAGTGTTAGGTGGGCGGGGTTAGGGTGAGTGTGCGAGCAGCCAATGGGTTCTCGCCATCTGTGTTCAGTGAATTGGGTTTATGGGAAGGGTGGGCAGGGTTAGGGCGGGCTTGCGAGTAGCCAATGGGCTCTCACCACCTGTGTTCAGTGTGTTGGGTAGTTGGGGGGGGGGGGGTGGATACAGGTATCATGGTTACCAAATGTGCAGCTGAGTACAGTACTAGCTAAATAGAGTACTGGTTAAGGGCACTGCCTTTGACATGGGAGACCAGGGTTCGAATCCCGCCAGGGTATAGTTAATAAGAAAATAATACATGAACATAATATTAATTATGGCAGGAATTAAATTAATACATTTGGCAACGCAAATGTAATGTAACAAAATTATAGCTGGTGTTGATACAGAAAGGCAAAAAAAAAAATTATGGTAAAAACAATGAGATAAAAAGGCGGAAGAAGACAAAGTTAAAACAAGACAAATAAAGATGTATAAAACATGAACAATTCTAATTATTGATATAAATAATGTGAATATACAGATGTGTAAATATACAGCTATGTAAAAATAATGATCTAGCCTGAGGTATTGTTGTAAAGATGAACGTTGCTATATTAAAAATGAAAAATACAAGTATAAGTAATAAAAGTACTAAAAAATAGGAGTACTAAAAATATTACACATAAAAGGATAAAAGAGAGCGGCCAGAGATAAAAGAAAAATGGAATAGGTAGTGTTTTAGTAGATTTTTTCCAAAACTTCGTTCAGACCTTCAGGTATGAGGGTTCTTGGAGTTTGTATCCAGTACATTTCATGTTTTTTAAGTTGTTCGAACGCATTTGGTAAACTAGCATCAATAGAGTCAAGTAGTATAATGCTGAAGAGTTGTGGGTTATTGTCATGGTGGGTGCAAAAGTGCCGTGAAACGCTGTGAAGGGGGAATTTATTGGTGAGGTTTCTTTTGTGTTGCCCAATTCTGCTGCGGGCCAACTGTGTAGTTCTCCCCACGTACTGGAGACGGCAAGGGCATGAAATGAGATAGATGACGAATTTGGATTCGCAGGTGAGGTTTTTTTTATGGGATATTGAATATTGATGCTAGAGGAAACAAAGGAAGCACAGGTGTTGATGAACTGGCAAGCTGTGCAGCGGTTCTTGTTGCAGGGGACGCAGCCAGGCTCCTGTGCTTGCGGAGGGGAGAGTTCATTAGTTGTACGTAATTTGCTCGGCGCTAGGAGGTTGCGGAGATTCAGTGCTCTCCTATATGTAACTGAAGGTGCTGTGGGTAATAAGGGCCGTAAGTAGGGGTCTTGCATGAGAATGTCCCAACTATTTTTTAGAATATTGCGGATGGACAAATGTTGGGCATTGTAACGAGTAATGAACCGGGGTGGGCCTATGGTATTGGAAGGCTGTCTAATGGTGGTCGGGGGGTTGGAACATTTGGCTCTATGTCTTGCATCTTTGATAAGTTTTTTGGGATAATGACGAACTGTGAATTTTTTTGTGAGAATCTCGGATTGTATATCAAATTGTGATTGGTCAGTGCAGTTCCTATGTATTCTTCTGTATTGACTGTAGGGGGTGTTAGTAATCCAAGGGTGGTGGTGAAAGCTTTTGAAATGTATATAATTGTTGGCATCGACTGGTTTAAAAAAACGTTTTTGTCATGATGTGATCGGATTCTATATATAGAGTGAGGTCAAGAAACTCAATGGAGGAGGTATGATAATGGTGTGTAAATTGAAGTCCTGCTGAATTTGAATTAAGGTAACTGACAAAGTGTGGAATGAGTATAGTGTCGCCTTTCCAAATGAAAATAAGGTCGTCGATATATCACTTATATAGTACAATATTGTCGGAAAATGGATGATGTGTGGATAATTTATGTAATTCTAGGAATCCCATTGTAAGATTAGCATACGAGGGAGCAAACGAGCTCCCCATCGCGGTCCCACTCGTCTGATGGTAAATTTTATCGTTAAACGTGAAAATGTTATTGTTGAGGATGAACTCTGTGCATTGTAAAAGGGTTTGTTGTGTAAGTGGCATGGATGGGTTGGTGGCTAGGTAATATTGTATTGCTTGGAGGCCGAAGGGATGGGGGATATTGGTATAAAGGGAGGTGACATCGCATGTCAGCCAGACATAATCCGGCTGCCATGCGATGTCACGTAGGAGTATTATGAGTTGTTGTGAATCCTTTAGAAAGGAAGGAAGGGACTGTACGTGTGGCTGTAGATGTTGGTCAAAGAATCTGGAAAGATTGCTGGTGATGGAGTTGATGCCTGAGATGATGGGTCTACCGGGCGGTTTTTGTAAATCTTTATGTATTTTTGGTAGATAGTAGAAAATGGGGGTTATTGGATGAGTGTTGATAATAAAATGTCTTTCATTTTTGGTAATGATGTTAGATAGGAAAGCATTATTGATAAGGGTTTTTAGTGTGATTTTTAGAGAGGGAGTTGGATCTGTGGTCAGAGTTTCGTAATGTTTTGGATTGTCAAACATTCCCCCTTCACAGCGTTTCACGGCACTTTTGCACCCACCATGACAATAACCCACAACTCTTCAGCATTATACTACTTGACTCTATTGATGCTAGTTTACCAAATGCGTTAGAACAACTTAAAAAACATGAAATGTACTGGATACAAACTCTAAGAACCCTCATACCTGAAGGTCTGAACGAAGTTTTGGAAAAAATCTACTAAAACACTACCCATTCCGTTTTTCTTTTATCTCTGGCCGCTCTCTTTTATCCTTTTATGTGTAATATTTTTAGTACTCCTATTTTTAGTACTTTTTTTATACTTGTATTTTTCATTTTTAATATAGCAACGTTCATCTTTACAACAATACCTCAGGCTAGATCATTATTTTTACATAGCTGTATATTTACACATCTGTATATTCACATTATTTATATCAATAATTAGAATTGTTCATGTTTTATACATTTTTATTTGTCTCGTTTTAACTTTGTCTTCTTCTGCCTTTTTATCTCATTGTTTTTACCATAATTTTTTTTTTTTTTGCCTCTCTGTATCAACACCAGCTATAATTTTGTTACATTACATTTGCGTTGCCAAATGTATTAATTTAATTCCTGCCATAATTAATATTATGTTCATGTATTTTCTTATTAACTATCCCCTGGCCGGGATTCGAACCCTGGTCTCCCATGTCAAAGGCAGTGCCCTTAACCAGTACTCTATTTAGCTAGTACTGTACTCAGCTGCACATTTGGTAACCATGATACCTGTATCCACCCCCCCCCCCCCAACTACCCAACACACTGAACACAGGTGGTGAGAGCCCATTGGCTACTCGCAAGCCCGCCCTAACCCCGCCCACCCTTCCCATAAACCCAATTCACTGAACACAGATGGCGAGAACCCATTGGCTGCTCGCACACTCACCCTGACCCCGCCCACCTAACACTTCCCACACATCTAATTGGCCCTATTAGCAAGTACCTGTGTATATATAAGGAGTTGAGTGTCCTCACCACTCCACTGAGGCGCTACACCTGCTACTGCTGGAATTCTGGTGAGTTCTTTATGTTATTTTATTTGCACACTTTACCTTATATTTCTGGCCCGCTGTTCTCTTCTCAATGCTCTATTACCCATTACACTTGCTGACACATACCCTTTTTCATTACCAATACCACTCATTGCAAATCTGTGTAAAAAATACCCCATAGCCCATTACTATCACGAGCACCATAGCCTCTACCCCCTATTGTTTACTTGTACACCCAACTTTTTATGCTATTTCCACAAAGCAATTTTTCATATGGTATGCTTTATGACATGTAATATATTAATATGCATCTTGTAACTGCAGAATTCACTATAGCATAATGTACTGTCTCTTGTCTACAGTTTTGTCCCCACTTTATTGCCTGATGAAGCGGGCTCGGCCTGCGAAACGCGTTGCACTTTTGGGGTACCATATAATAAATGTGATTACTATTATACAGACAGTCTTTCGTGTCTGCTTTATGGAGGTAAGTCCACCACTTCCTCCAAGCAAATTTTAAAGCTTTTATCCACTTTTATTCTGCTGGCGCCTCTGTTCTCCTACTGCAAAATCGTGTCCACCCCTGGTGGAGGGGTGATCTACCCCTTTTTCTCATCTACAGAGAGCGACTTCTTAATCCTGAGTGAGGACAGGTCTAATCTCCTCACCTGCTTATACAGTGGTTGCCTGTGTGGTAACCCACGTTTGTGAGTATATTCTTCTCACTGATTTGCCTTACTTCATTTATGTTTTAACATACTACACTATATTGGGCTCTCGGTTTCTCTATATTTTATTAATAAGGTTGTGACAGTTTTGGTGTGCATGTGGTTGGCTGTTTGCAGTGCGATTAGTGTGCAAGAGTGAGGAGCGAGCCGGCACAGAGGGTCCAGGGTTTGGTGAAATGTCACCTGCAGCAAGGAGTAATAGGAGGCAGAGAGAGCGGAAGATAGGGTGGGATTTAGATTTATGGGTAGTTGGAGTATGAAATGTATAGCGCGGTTGTATGAATAAGAAAGTTTCGTGAGAAGCAACCTGTGGAGATGATAAAAGAGGGAGAAATGTAGAGCGTGTTGCTGACAGCAGGGGGATGCAGTGAGTGTACAGATTTGAGAATAGCAGGGGAAAGCAGGCTAATCATGAAGAGCAGAGACAACATTATTGCACTAACCGTGAATCAGATTGCTAAAGTCTTGTGTCTGTTCCTTCTGATCTCTTCTGGCTCAATTCTGGTGTAATTCGGTCGTTCTCTTTGTACTTAGAAACCGGTGTACTTTGAAATACCATAATTCACACTAAAGCAACACGAGCAGACATATCAAGGCGACAAAATTGTCTACCTAATCACTTTGTTAAGTATTTATGCTTGGGGAATAGGTCACCGACCTAAATTAACATACTACAAAAAAGAAGAACTAGAACCCCCTGATATTCAATAATTATTAGCTAAGAGCCGTGGCTAATATATGGCTAAAGACACCTGGATCAGTGAAAAAATCTTTATTCAAAACCAGCTCATAAAGATAAAACCAATTAAAAACAGGCAGCCAGACCTGGTACACAGGCCCCTGAATAACAAAAATACATGATTGAGTCAAATGTGCAATATATCATAAAATAGGTCAATGGTTCTCCTGGGTAACCTTGTGATAAATATTGTAAGTGTCCAAACATTATGTATAAAAAGTATAAACTAGAGACATCTGTTTCACAAATCCATATCCCAGGAGAAGTATATGATAATATAAACATATAAAATCTCCTATACAATTTCCCTGCTCAACACAAAGTGCTAGTGCTAATCTTCTAGTGCTAAACTGGATAATAAGATATCATGGAAGGGTCCACAATACTAGGTGAGAAATATATAAATATCTAGATACATAACATCAATAAAAATCCATAATTGGTTATCAAAAAACACAGTGAGGAGGGGAGGGTTTTTTAAGACCCAAAGGGGACACCAAATGAAATACCTGATAAAAGAAATATACAAACTGCTGAAATATGAGTGAAAAATGAAAAAGTTTAGACCCAGCAAGTACCAAGATGAGATGAGTAATGAAGCGAGTGAAAGAAGATGGCAGCAATCCGCATGCCAAAAAGATTCAAAGGTGTAATAAAGATGGCAGAGAACAAGCACGAGACTCACCCAATGAATAAGTAAATGGACACAGGAATGGCTGCACAGCGCTACCCACGCTGCCCCACTAGTTCTGCCGAAGCTGCCAAGGGACGATTTGAAAACGGAAGCTGGCGCAGTTTAAATACTTCCCTAGACGCGGCCGCGTCATCGGCTAACCCCCACGTGCCGTCATTGTGTCAGCACGTGCGGCCAGCCATGCATACGTTGAGACGCATGAAAGCTAAGTGATACGCATGAAAAGCCCTACGGGCGCCATCTAGTGGGCAAATAATATATCACATAACATTTTAAATGCTAAAGCAATAAAGCACATGAATAGAGAAATTGGCCGCCACCCAGTGGAGAAAGATAGATATACATACAATTTTAAAAATGAAAAAAGATTTTGCACAGACTCAAAATATCTCAAGACATACACAGGCATCTGGAGCATATATGAATACTTAGGGATAAATATCATGATAAATTATAATTATACCATAGGAATATTTCTCCATAATTTAAATATATAATTACATGTGTATATATACAAAGTCCCTAAATTCAAATAATAAAGAGAGAGCATCCCAGAGGAAAAGATCTCTTTAAAAAATACAGTCCATATGCAAGAACCATCAGATAATTTAAGATGAAATCTTCTATGCTCAAACAGGAAGGTTACTTCATCCCAAACGGCCAACATGGTCCTAATCTTGCATTCCATACACCAAGGTTACCCAGTTGTATCCAAAGTTCTGAAAAAAATATATATGTACAACACATAAGTAAACGTCATACAGATGAAAACAGGGACTCAAGATCATTACACAAGAATTAACCACTTCAGCAAAAAGGAGCAACACTCGGGAAAAACATAAGACCAGTCCTCTTACCCAGGACCGTGGAGTCACAAGCAAGGACCTCCATCTACTCACAAAATGAAGGTCACATATCAGACGTGTGAGTCATTAAAAAAGCCCTCCTCCAAAGAACATATCTGAATAAACCAGACCGTGGACACTCAAGATAAGAAAAAGTCTGACCTCCTCACCTTAAGGTCATAGAAAATGTAGAACTACTGTAGCACTACTACACAAGATCAGAAGAATAAAAAGACCAGATAAAAAATCCCACAGAGGTGAAAAAACATGTTACAGTGACAAATAACAGCCCAAGTTAAAGTCCTCATTTAGGCCCATTGGGACCCGCGTACCCAGTTTGTGTATCCAGCGTAATTCCCACTGTAACATTTTGGTGGTATGATTTCCTCCTCTATTGTTAGGTTGTAGTCTTTGTAGTCCATAGACCTTCCATCTCTCTATTTTACTTAGGGAGCATGTCAGCGAATGTGCTGCCACAGTGGTCAGAACTTTGTCTTCTTGATAGTCCCTAAAGGCCAATTTTAGGTTGGAACGATGTTGTTGAATTCTAAATTTAAGAGGATTTTTGGTTTGACCAACATATCTCTTAGAGCATCCACATTCCAGAAGATATATCACCCATGGTGTCTGACAATTAATGAAATCATGAAACATAACACAAGAATTGTCCACATAGTTAACAATATTCTTAGTGGCTGGCGTTAATGAACAGATAGAACAATTCCCACATGGATAACTTCCTTTGATACTCAACGGTCTTTGTGGATATGAATAATGACTGTGACAGAGTTTATCTTTTAACGTAGGAGCTCTCCTAGCTGTTATTGATTGTTTTGAAGTAATGTAACTGTTTACTATAGGATCACTTTGTAAAATCTTCCAATGGGTTTTTAATACATAATAAATTTGATTCCAACCCTCATTATATGTCGTAATCAACCTGACTACACTATTAGCCTGTGTGTTTTTTTTTCTAACCTGAAGTAATTATATCGGAAAACCACAGTGGTTAATAGTCTCCTGCACTATTCTTCATTCCATACTATGGCCACAAAACGTGGAATCCCGACAGGACAATTTTTAAGAATCAGACAGAACTGTACCAATGATGATGAATTTGAACAAGAAGCAGAAAAGCTAGCTGAAAGATTTAGAAATAGGGGTTATCCCAACAAGTACATACGAAAAGCGTGGCGTAGAGCCAGATTCACTCCAAGAGAGCAATTACTTCAGGTTAGAAAAAAGAACACACAGGCTAATAGTGTAGTCAGGTTGATTACGGCATATAATGAGGGTTGGAATCAAATTTATGATGTATTAAAAACCCATTGGAAGATTTTACAAAGTGATCCTATAGTAAACAGTTACATTACTTCAAAACCATCAATAACAGCTAGGAGAGCTCCTACGTTAAAAGATAAACTCTGTCACAGTCATTATTCATATCCACAAAGACCGTTGAGTATCAAAGGAAGTTATCCATGTGGGAATTGTTCTATCTGTTCATTAACGCCAGCCACTAAGAATATTGTTAACTATGTGGACAATTCTTGTGTTATGTTTCATGATTTCATTAATTGTCAGACACCATGGGTGATATATCTTCTGGAATGTGGATGCTCTAAAAGATATGTTGGTCAAACCAAAAATCCTCTTAAATTTAGAATTCAACAACATCGTTCCAACCTAAAATTGGCCTTTAGGAACTATCAAGAAGACAAAGTTCTGACCACTGTGGCAGCACATTCGCTGACATGCTCCCTAAGTAAAATAGAGAGATGGAAGGTCTATGGACTACAAAGACTACAACCTAACAATAGAGGAGGAAATCATACCACCAAAATGTTACAGTGGGAATTACGCTGGATACACAAACTGGGTACGCGGGTCCCAATGGGCCTAAATGAGGACTTTAACTTGGGCTGTTATTTGTCACAGTAACATGTTTTTTCACCTCTGTGGGATTTTTTATCTGGTCTTTTTATTCTTCTGATCTTGTGTAGTAGTGCTACAGTAGTTCTACATTTTCTATGACCTTAAGGTGAGGAGGTCAGACTTTTTCTTATCTTGAGTGTCCACGGTCTGGTTTATTCAGATATGTTCTTTGGAGGAGGGCTTTTTTTAATGACTCACACGTCTGATATGTGACCTTCATTTTGTGAGTAGATGGAGGTCCTTGCTTGTGACTCCACGGTCCTGGGTAAGAGGACTGGTCTTATGTTTTTCCCGAGTGTTGCTCCTTTTTGCTGAAGTGGTTAATTCTTGTGTAGGGATCTTGAGTCCCTGTTTTCATCTGTATGACGTTTACTTATGTGTTGTACATATATATTTTTTTCAGAACTTTGGATACAACTGGGTAACCTTGGTGTATGGAATGCAAGATTAGGACCATGTTGGCCGTTTGGGATGAAGTAACCTTCCTGTTTGAGCATAGAAGATTTCATCTTAAATTATCTGATGGTTCTTGCATATGGACTGTATTTTTTAAAGAGATCTTTTCCTCTGGGATGCTCTCTCTTTATTATTTGAATTTAGGGACTTTGTATATATACACATGTAATTATATATTTAAATTATGGAGAAATATTCCTATGGTATAATTATAATGAATCATGATATTTATCCCTAAGTATTCATATATGCTCCAGATGCCTGTGTATGTCTTGAGATATTTTGAGTCTGTGCAAAATCTTTTTTCATTTTTAAAATTGTATGTATATCTATCTTTCTCCACTGGGTGGCGGCCAATTTCTCTATTCATGTGCTTTATTGCTTTAGCATTTAAAATGTTATGTGATATATTATTTGCCCAATAGATGGCGCCCGTAGGGCTTTTCATGCGTATCACTTAGCTTTCATGCGTCTCAACGTATGCATGGCTGGCCGCACGTGCTGACGCAATGACGGCACGTGGGGGTTAGCCGATGACGCGGCCGCGTCTAGGGAAGTATTTAAACTGCGCCAGCTTCCGTTTTCAAATCGTCCCTTGGCAGCTTCGGCGGAACTAGTGGGGCAGCGTGGGTAGCGCTGTGCAGCCATTCCTCTGTCCATTTACTTATTCATTGGGTGAGTCTCGTGCTTGTTCTCTGCCATCTTTATTACACCTTTGAATCTTTTTGGCATGCGGATTGCTGCCATCTTCTTTCACTCGCTTCATTACTCATCTCATCTTGGTACTTGCTGGCTCTAAACTTTTTTATTTTTCACTCATATTTCAGCAGTTTGTATATTTCTTTTATCAGGTATTTCATTTGGTGTCCCCTTTGGGTCTTAAAAAACCCTCCCCTCCTCACTGTGTTTTTTGATAACCAATTATGGATTTTTATTGATGTTATGTATCTAGATATTTATATATTTCTCACCTAGTATTGTGGACCCTTCCATGATATCTTATTATCCAGTTTAGCACTAGAAGATTAGCACTAGCACTTTGTGTTGAGCAGGGAAATTGTATAGGAGATTTTATATGTTTATATTATCATATACTTCTCCTGGGATATGGATTTGTGAAACAGATGTCTCTAGTTTATACTTTTTATACATAATGTTTGGACACTTACAATATTTATCACAAGGTTACCCAGGAGAATCATTGACCTATTTTATGATATATTGCACATTTGACTCAATCATGTATTTTTGTTATTTAGGGGCCTGTGTACCAGGTCTGGCTGCCTGTTTTTAATTGGTTTTATCTTTATGAGCTGGTTTTGAATAAAGATTTTTTCACTGATCCAGGTGTCTTTAGCCATATATTAGCCACGACTCTTAGCTAATAATTATTGAATATCAGGGGGTTCTAGTTCTTTTTTGTAGTACTTTGAAATACCGGTGCATAAATCGACCAAGGTCTAATCGACTTAGAGTTGCATTTATATAGTAAGCCTGATAAGCCTATGATTAGCAGGCCTGATTGTAGACTGACTGATGCAGGTGAGGGAATGAGCTCAGCCTGTAGCAGATCACAGTACAACTCAGGTAATTAAGCAGGAAGCTGCTTAATTGTCTATAGGTGTTGGGGCCAAATTAGCATGGTGCCAGAGGAGAGCAGACTAACTCATGGAATATACAAAGCCAGTCACTTAGCTATAGTAAAATACAAAGTATTTTACTACTTCAGAATATTCACAGATTGCAGTAAAATCGAAAGTTCACATAAGCGCATATCATACCATAAGCGTTAGATTGCGTTCACAGAAGGATTGCAGTAAAATCGAAAGTTCACATAAGCACATATCATACCATAAGAGTTAGATTGCGTTCACAGAAGGATTGCAGTAAAATCAAAAGTTCACATAAGCGCATATCATACCATAAGAGTTAGATTGCGTTCACAGAAGGATTGCAGTAAAACCGAAAGTTCACATAAGCGCATATCATACCATAAGAGTTAGATTGCGTTCGCAGAAGGATTGCAGTAAAATCGAAAGTTCACATAAGCGCATATCATACCATAAGAGTTAGATTGCGTTCACAGAAGGATTGCAATAAAATCGAAAGTTCACATAAGCGCATATCATACCATAAGAGTTAGATTGCGTTCACACTGTATGTATACATACAGTACAGTATCCTCAAGGAATGCCATAGATTGAACAGCTTCCGGACAGCGTTGGTAGAAATCTACGTCCTGCAGGTGGCTGTACGGCTCTGACATGTTGTAGATGTCTCCTTCACTGCCACGGGCTCCCGCTGCTACCGTCAATCTCACCGCACTGCACCCACTGCAGTTCACCTGCCCTTCCATCTTTAAGATGGCAGAGCTCTGTGAGCAGGACAGGAGCTGCTTTCATTGGCTCCTGACCTCGTGATCACTGTGAGCCAATCACATTGGCTTACACTGATGGACAGCGTTAGGAACAAATGACAGTGGCTTCCTGACCGGCTCACACAGCTCTGCCATCAAAGCGACAGCAGAGAGAGGGGCCTACGGCAATCGGAAAGCGTCGTGACCAGCAAGAGCGATGGGTATGTACAGCGATTTGTCGGCAAGCACCATTTTCTGGTAGAAGCAGTCTCTGATACTTAAGGGGCCAGAGACTGCTGGTGCGCAAGGGGTTAATGAATAACAGACCCGAGGAAAAATTCGAGGTATGTTCATGCTGGATCCATATACCTCTGTGCGTTCTCTATTCCTGTCCTTGTTTCTCCCAGTCCCTGTAATCACGTTGTACAAATGTCCTCTTATTATGGTACTGAAAGGTTTTATTGAAGTGCTTTGATACTCTAGTAATATCACATTGATGTTCTCCAACACAGTCTCATGGAATGATGTTGTACATAAACGCTGGGCATTGCACGAGTGCCAGCTCCACCTGCTCAACACATATGGGTAAAAAAAAATAGCAACCAGGAATGACACAGACCACTAGGAGCTGTGAGCAGCTGAAACTACATACTAGCAGGAAAGCTAATTTTGTAGGGATGAGAAAGACTCCTTTTGAAGTATCTCTTAAAGAACCTGTTCTATGTAAAAATAGTGCATACGATAAATTCTATTTTTCTAACAAAGTGTTGTCCAAAAGGATCTTTATACTGTCAAACTCACCATGTGTTCCATACTGGTCTGAACTGTTTTTTCCCCACCAGTATCACATATATAAAACTGTTTTGTGAATAAAGAACACAGATACATTTCCACCAAACTTGGGTGTAGTGTGGTTCTGTATCTCCTGGCCAGAGAGAGAGAGTATTCACTACAAGAGGGAGTTGAATAACAAGGGTACAGGTCTGAAACCTGCCGAATACTCACACAGCTACCTCTGAAGAGATCGAGCTATCAGGTATTATGCCATGTAGCCAGGGCCGGCCCTAGACTTTTTGCCGCCTGAGGCAAATTTTGAAAAAATTGCCACCGCCGCCACCCCCCCTGGGGGGGCGCTCTGGGGGGCCGTCGTGCTGGAGGGGTAGCTGGCAGGACGGGGGTATTGGGCCTAGTGGCGGGGAGGGGGGGAGGACCCCCCCCTCCCTCGCCTGGGTCCCCCGATCTGCGCTCCCCTCCAGCCTTAAATAGAAGGTGAGGTGTTTTTAATTTTATTTCTCCCATTTAGCTGACCCCTGGGCTTGTGGCATGGTTCCCACTAGAACGCTGATAAAAACTAGCATTTTTGCCTGGTTAGAGTAGGACTCACCAGATCGGGGACACTTTGGCGTAGTTGGTGAGCTTAAACGCGTTAAAGCGTAACCAAGAGCCCCTGTCACTGTTTTCCTGTTGTGTGCTGCAGCACCCTCTGTATTTATATATTTCTTATGGAGATTGGGGTTCTCCAGTGCTGCGTGCATGCTTTGCATAGTATTGCATAAAATTCGGTTTGTGCTGCTCATCCCTTGGCTATATATATACATACATACATACACACACACACACACACACACGCACACACACACACACACACACACATATATATACACATATATACACATGGCAGAGGTGACCGAGGAGGACACTGGAGGCCCAGGGGGACACAGAGGAGGTGCAGGGGACAGGTGGCCAGCTGGCTGCAATAGCAGCATAGGAGGCGATATACAGGCTGGGAACGCGAAGAATCACTCGCGTTCCCATGTCTGTCGGCCGGCGACGGCCAAACCGGAAGTGTTCGCTGGCGGGTCCTAGAGCGTCAAAGCGGGGCTGCGAGGGCACTGATCGGCTGCTGGGGGCTGAGGGAAGCCCCAGGTGAGTAAATCTCATTTTTTATTGTTGACTTAAGTTTCACTTTAAGTGCAGCCAATACCTCCTCCAGGCCTCCAAGTGCTGTAATTATTCACTCCCTTCTATGCAGCCCAGTATTTCCCCATGCCCCTTTCCTTGTTGTTGTGGCCAGGACTTTCAGACCTGTGCTTTCTTGGCATTTCCTTTTACTCACATTATCACTTACCACAGGGTAAATTGCAGCAAATGGTAATGTCACTATTAGAGTAGGTTCACACTAGGTCCGGGAACATCCATGGCTCCGTTTTTAAAACCTGATCAAAACTGGAGCCACGGATAGCAATGTTATAAATAGCAGCTGACTAAACAAAAAAACAGATCCGTCTGCGTTTGCGGGCACCCGTTTTCAAAACCTGAACGGAAGGTCCGGATCTGCTGCATTTTCCCCCACCGCATAGGGATCTTGATACACAGAGAGGTAGTGGCATGAAACTGGAAAACTGATACAGTCAGTTTTGGACACAGAAACAGATCAGTTTTCTGTGTCCCAGCCTGGGGGGGCATGCTGGAGGAGAAAGCAGCCAGGACGAGGGTGGCAGCGGTCAGCAGGGATGCCCCCCCCCCGCCCCCCCCAACACCCCCCCCCCCGCCCCCCCCCGCCCCCCCCCACCCCCCCCGCCCCCCCCAACACCCCCCCCCCCCCGCCCCCACCCCCACCCACCCCCCCCCCCCCCCCACTACTCCTCTAGCTAATTTGATTAAAATTAATGTATGCGGCGATCGGGGCGCTTACCTTCTTTACTTTCTCTGCTCACCGCGTCACTTCCTGCAGTGCCGCCCTCCGAAAGTATAGAGGGCGGCACTGCAGGTAGTGACGCGGCGAGCAGAGGAAGTAAATGTTAGCACCTCGCTCGCCGCATACATACATTTTAATTACTTTAGCGCATGTAGCTGGAGGGGTAGCGGGGACGGGGGACCCAGGTGAGGGAGGGGGGGCGTCCCCTGCCAACCGCTGTCACCCACGTCCTGGCTGCTTCACCCTCCAGTTCGGTGACCTCCCTCCCTGGGCATACGTTTTCATGGGCACACATTACTCAGTGTGCTCAGTGATGTCTGTGACTCATGTACAGTATAAGTCGATGACAAACTTTTATGAAGTGAATCAGACCTAAATTTCTAGACTTATACTCGACTATATACAGTAAATACAGACTCAAGAGTGACTTTCATACTCATAATAATTCCCTTTTCAATTTTGTACCTTATCCAATGAAGACTTGACTAACACTCCTATGCAAACTAAATTCTTACTTTTAAAAAATAATATTTTAAATGCTCTACTAGCTGCTGAAAACACATGATCTTGGTTCTAATTATTTTAAATGCATGACCCAGATTGGGCTGCAGCAAACGTGTGATCCAAGACCCAGATTGAGCTGCTGCAAACGTGTGACTTCACAGTTTCACTCTATGTAAAGGTGTTCAGATGCTTTAAAGGGGGACTTTAAGCCCCCAAAACGCATTGCAAATGAATAAATACTAGAAACATACATACTGAGTGTCACAGTGTCTTACTGCTTTCACCCCCCCCCCCCCCCCCCAGCACCTTACCTGGCATTATCCAACCCTACTACGGAGCCCCTGCAGAGTGATTTGGTAAGGAATGATGGCCACTACCACAGCATCTGATCCTGCGCTACCTACCAGGTCATAATGCACCCTGACCCTGCACTACCTAGCAGGCCATAAAGCACCCACAGTGTGCAGGTACCGCTCTAGGTCCAGGGAGGGAGCATCAAAACATTCACAGGTAAGTCTGCCTAAAGAAGCAGGGGAACAAATGCCTGCATGCTCTGTCCCTGGCTAGTGGGACTCAAGCATAAGTGCTGGAACACCCACATGGGTCTCCCAGGAACCACGAAAAGTGAGATCATTCTTCAGCCGGCTGGCCCCATGTCTTTACTAAAGTCCTGAGAGTGCTTCCACCTTAGCTTGACAAATTTGTAATGCAGCTACTTGGTCTTCATACTCTACATTCATCAAACACTAGCAGCTGGACACCTGGCAAAAGCAAGATCTAGTTGACTACTGCGGTCTCTCCCTGAGTAGAGGTAATCTATAAGAACTTTGTTATCCCTGTTGTGAGGAATTAAGACAAGACAAGTAACATTTATATCGCGCTTTTCTCCTGGCGGACTTAACGCGCCAGAGCTGCAGCCACTAGGGCGCGCTCTATAGGCAGTAGCAGTGTTAGGAAGACTTGCCTAAGGTCTCCTACTGAATAGGTGCTGGCTTACTGAACAGGCAGAGCCAAGATTCGAACCCTGGTCTCATGCGTCAGAGGCAGAGCCCTTAACCATTACACCATCCAGCAACTATTAATTTAAGTTAAACAATGACTCTTACCAGTGATTAGATTTTAATGAAATTCTTGACTGATAATACACTTACCACCCTATGTGCAATTCACTTTTTCACCCGAGTTTTAATAATACATAATGAATTCAGAAAATAGCCCATCTTCAGTTCAGTTTTATTTTAATTTTAAAAAGTATAGTAATGTAAATGTACTATATCAGGTAAGTATTTGAATTGTGCTTCCTGAGTATATATGTCTAGGCCCCTCTTGTCAGTCAAAGATAACCCATCTCCGGGGTTCACAGTTCTATCAGCAGATTTAACTAGTTTATTGTTTAAGAATAATAAAAACATGTTTTTGCTAAGTTATAATGTATGGAGCCCATTATTATATACTTTTCCACATATTACTAATGAATGAACATTTCATTTTACCAAAATAAAGATGGTGTTGTGTTAGTCATGTCTCACTGTGTAACTGCACCATATTTTACATGCAATATTGTTAATGCTGTAATCTGTGATTATAAGAAAGAAATGGATCAATTTATCAAGGAAGAATATGCCTCATACAGGATGGAAACTGCTTTACCAGGTATCTTCAAAAGACATATGTGCATTTAACTTTCAATGTTTCTAAATGGAAAAAAAAATAAAAAATCTTCACATATAGGACTACTGCTTATGTTATAAGCACTTCAAACTTTTGTATGTTTAATACACTTTCTAAAAGTTTTCTTTAAAAACAACTACGGTACCTTTCAATACTAGAAAAAAATGATTTTCATCAAACAACCTTAGTGGCATTGATAGATTACTTCAAACACCAAACCTTCCATTTTAAATCACAAAGTATTTTTTAACGTACAAGACATGTTTTTAAGATATAAGCATCCTTTTATTCGAATAGAAACAAACAAATAACTGCTTTGAAAGAAGTATCTTGCTATCACTCGTAAAAACATAAACTGTTGATTTCAAGGTGACTAAATGTCCCGGAAAGCAGCCTTTACCACATGAAAAAAAAAAGTACAAAATATAGAAGAACAGAAATAATAAAAGAAAATGAATTTCAAAGTCGAAGTTGCAAAGGAACAAAGAATGGGGAAATTTAGCAGAGGAGTTAAAAAGTTTTGAGCTATCCATTTTTGGTGAGTGGAGATTTAGGATCTGTTTCTAACTCTGTGAAAGGCATTTTATCTTTTACTTGCTGCCTACTAAAGTGTTACAGTAAGCAGAGCAGTCCTAGAACATTTTTTCTCCTCATTTTTCAAATAAAATACATCTGATCTACAGGATGTGAAAGGATGAAGCTTTCTAAAGCTTTCTATAATTTTACTTCAGCTAAAGACTCCATGGGCCATATGCAATTCAGTTTTTCTCCTGGGTTTTCTCCTAGGGGATAATTTTTCATCTTCGATTTAAAATTGCTTTTTAGCATTTTGCAAAAAAAAAAAAAATAGCAAAAAGTAGATGAAAAAGTACTGTTAAAGGGACACTTAAGCAAGAAAAAAAAATGAGTTTTACTCACCTGGGCCTTCTACCAGCCCCCGGCCGCAGTCCTGTGCCCTCGCAGTCACTCACTAATCCTCTGGTCCCCCGCTGCCAGCTAGCTTCGTTTTTTTATTATTATTATTATTATTATTATTATTTCGTATTTATATAGCGCCGACATATTACGCAGCGCTGTACAATGTATATATATATATCTTGTCACTAACTGTCCCTCAAAGGAGCTCACAATCTAATCCCTACCATTGCCATATGTCTATTTTATGTAGTGTAAGTACAGTGGTCTAGGGCCAATTTTAGGGGGAGCCAATTAACTTATCCGTATGCTTTTGGAATGTGGGAGGAAACCGGAGTGCCCGGAGGAAACCCACGCAGACACGGAGAGAACATACAAACTCTTTGCAGATAGTGCCCTGGCTGGGATTCGAACCGGGGACCCAGTGCTGCAAGGCGAGAGAGCTAACCACTACGCCACCGTTTTTGCCGACAGGCCCGTCAGGACTGGCCACGCGTAGCTTTTTCCACATTCCCAACTGTAATTAGCGCTATTGCGGGCCGCAACACGTACAAAAAAAAACGAAACTAGCTGGCAGCGGGGGACCAGAGGATTAGTGAGTGGCTGCGAGAGCACAGGACTGCTGCAGGGGGCTGGTAGAAGCCCCAGGTGAGTAAAACTCATTTTTTTCTGACTTAAGGTTCACTTTAAACTAATTTTGAGTATTTGCTCATTGGTGGTTTTAAAGACTTTTTTTTTTTTTTTACAGGCAGAGATCGGTGCACAGAGCAGGCAGAGAGTAGTCAAAATCCAGGTAGAGGTCGGTATAGGCAGCAGGAAGAGGGTAGTTAACATCCATGGAAAAATGCATAACAGACAGATCAGCAGAAGCACTTAGTTCAGAAGCAGTTGGGAACCAAATGGCTATATTCTTAACATTATGTGCTTTCAAATGAGCTTATCTGCCATCTGCCATGTGATTAGAGACAAATGAGGGGGAGACAGGCTAAACTCTCTACAAACAAACAGGGTGCATTTCTCTATTTTTCCTTCTGTCTTGTGCAGGAGTTCAGGTTCAGATGGGGAAATCAACAGGCTAACCTCTGTATATACACACACAGGGAGCATTTATCTATACTGTGCAAGCGTTCAGGTCCAGATGGGGGAATAAAACAAGCTAAACTTTCTATATACATATCGGGTGCATTTCTCGGTTTTCTTTCTGTCCTGTAAAATAGTTCAAGTCTACTTTAAATTAATGCCCCGCCCCACTGCCGCTGATTGGCCGCCGGGATCCAGGAAGAGTATCAGAGGAGATGGGGATCCCGGTGGCCGCAAAAGAGCCCTGGAGTCCCACACTGTAGCACTGATAACGGCGCGGGACCCATGCAAGCTGTAGTGCTGTGTTTTTAGCTACCCCGATCGTAGCTTGCAGCATCTAATTCTTACCCCGAGCTATGATAAAGGTCACCGCCATGGAGGTTAAAATACAATACAATACAATAACATTTCTATAGCGCTTTACTCCCATAGGAGCGCTTAGGCTCTCTCAGATTCAGTAATTGGTAGCAGGATGAAGTATTCACACAACAAAAGTTATATTTTTGCAAATGCCAAACAGAACAGGTGGGTTTTCAGTCTGGATTTAAACACGTCCAGGGATGGAGCTGTCCTGTTAAGGTAAGGAGTAGGGGCAGCATGACAGAAGGCTCTGGGACCAAAAGTTTCCAAGTGGACTCTGGGTATGACTAGATTATTAGAACCTGTGGATCTGAGAATGTGGGGATTGCTACGCAGCTGCAACATATCTTTCATGTATCCAGATTATTCACGGATTTAAATGTCAGTAGGCCAATCTTGAATAGGACCCTCCATTCTATAGGTAGCCAGTGAAGGGAGTGCAGGACTGGCGTTATGTGGCAGTGACCGGGTTGGATGGTTAGCAGTCTGGCAGCAGTATTCTGTAACAGCTGTAGGCGGTACACGACCTTTTTTGGAAGGCCAGTGTAGAGAGCATTACAGTAGTCCAGTCGGGAGGTAATGAAGGCATGGACTAAGGTTGGCAGATGTTCTGGGGGGATGAGGTGCTTGATTTTTGCAATAGTCTTCAGGTGAAAATAGGTTGATTTCACCACAGCAGAGATTTGAGTTCTGAGGTTTAAATCCCCATCAATTAGAACTCCCAGGCTACGCACATGATCAGAGCTGCGTAGATCCGTGCCTCCTATTCCCAGTGGTGAAGACTGCAAGTTAAGTTGTTTTGTTGTCATGCGCTGCCCTCCGATCAGAAGGACTTCACATTTGTCTGCATTCAGTTTCAGCCAGTTGTCATTCATCCATTGCTGTAGTTCACGTAAGCAGGCGTTTATAGTTAGAGTTGGGTCTGTCACACCAGGCTTGAAGGAAAGATATAGTTGGGTGTCGTCTGCATAGCAGTGGAATGTCAGGCCATGTTTTTGGATTAGCGGTAACATGTAATCAAATCTAATTAATCTAATACATGAATTTGTCTTCATTGGATGTAATCCACCTCCCCTTTTCTGTGTCATTGTTTTTATTTAAGTTTTATTATACCTGGGCACCTCTTCCCTATTTTTTTCAATGATTTGCGTTGTGGTTCTAAACCTGAGGTGACATCTTTGCATGCAGACATTGCCATGATTCCCAAAACAGATCTTTAGCTTCTTGACACGCATAGGTTCAGACCTATATCCCTTCTGAACATACTGTAGATACTAAACTTCTAGGCAAGACCGTGGCTACCTAGGTTAATTTGTTTCTGGCTTCCATTATTCACAAGCACCAGGTTGGCTTTGTACCTGGGTGACAAACCTCTGATGTTACCCTCAGAGTCATACAGGTGATCGAATTCTTTTACAGCAGGAGGCGGTACAACAGGAAGGCCCTGGGCCTTTTATCTGTCCTTGGACATACATAAGGCTTTTTACACAAAGTCCTGGGACTACCTTACAAGTGTGCTGGAAAAATGGGGATTCTTTAATTACATGGATTAACCACTTGAGGACTGCAGTCTTAAAATCCCCTTAAGGACCAGACACTTTTTTCCATTCAGACCACTGCAGCTTTAATGGTTTATTGCTCAGTCATACAACCTACTATCTAAATGAATTTTACCTCCTTTTCTTGTCACTAATACGACTTTCTGTGCTGACATTTTTCAAAGTAGAATTTCTATATACATTGTTGTCCAAATTTATTCTGCTACATGTCTTTGATTAAAAAAAAATCCAATAAGTGTATATTTATTGGTTTGGGTAAAAGTTATAGCGTTTACAAACTATGGTGCAAAAAGTTACTTTTCCCATTTTGAAGCATATCTGACTTTTCTGTGCACCTGTCATGTTTCATGAGGTGCTAGAATTCCAGGATAGTATAAATACCCCACAAATTACCCAATTAAGGAAAGAAGACATCCCAAAGTATTCACTAAGAGGCATGGTGAGTTCATAGATGATTTTATTTTTTTGTCACAAGTTAGCAGAAAATGACACTTTGCTTTCAATAATTTTTATTGATTTTAAGATAAAACCAGAACAAGTTTACAGTCAAGGTAATGAAAGTACATTGCTGTATACACACAACAATAGTGCAAATAAAATACATGTTTGAAAAGTCATAACATGACAACATGAATCATAACACTGTACAGGCCTATGGGAGTTGCATAACAATTATCAGGAATTTAGCGTGTACAGAGAACAACCCCTAGCGAAATGATTTGATTCTCGAGAGCAAAGTGCTAAGAGGCTTAACCACCCTGGCGTTCTGATTAAATCGCCAGGGTGGCTGCGGGAGGGTTTTTTTTAAATAAAAAAAAAACTATTTCATGCAGCCAACTGAAAGTTGGCTGCATGAAAGCCCACTAGAGGGCGCTCCGGAGGCGATCTTCCGATCGCCTCCGGCGCCCAGAATAAACAAGGAAGGCCGCAATGAGCGGCCTTCCTTGTTTTGCTTATATCGTCGCCATAGCGACGAGCGGAGTGACGTCATCGACGTCAGCCGACGTCGTGACGTCAGCCGCCTCCGATCCAGCCCTTAGCGCTGGCCGGAACTTTTTGTTCCGGCTACGCTGGGCTCAGGCGGCTGGGGGGACCCTCTTTCGCCGCTGCTCGCGGCGAATCGCCGCAGAGCGGCGGCGATCAGGCAGCACACGCGGCTGGCAAAGTGCCGGCTGCGTGTGCTGCTTTTTATTTCATTAAAATCGGCCCAGCAGGGCCTGAGCGGCAGCCGCTGGCGGTGTTGGACGAGCTGAGCTCGTCCAGACCGCTCAGCTGGTTAATAACTCCGTTAGAGATGGTAGCGACCGCCCATTTACTCAACCCAAATGGCTGGGCAGGGCCACCCTCCCCTATTTACAACTATAAGCTCATGAGGTCCTGTCTCCAGCGAGACAAGATCGGTATTATAAAACTTAGAAGGATTGCACTTACATCGTGATAGACGCTTGGGGCTTGAGTTTAGTTGGGGTTGTAGTAATAGTACTGAACCATAGGGTTATATCGTGTCAGGTTGTCAGCTCCTAAATGAGAGTAATTGAAAAGAGGAAAAGAGAGGGAGAGGGGAAAAAAAGAGGATCAAGACCACGAGAGCAAGGGCCCACCAATTCTCCTTAAAATAAAAACATTTTAATTTAACATATTAGCCCAGGTAAGTGCAGTCAGTATCGTCCTAATTGTGAGCTCGTCTCAGGCCCTACAATATATTGGTGAGGGGGGACCATATTTTGTCAAATTTCTTCATACTATCCATTATTCTAGCTTTAAGCTTCTCAAAAAATAAAATGCGGCAAAGTCTCTGTTTAACTTGATTAAAGGACAAAGTTGTGGTGTTCCAGGAGGCTGCGATTGTTAATTTTGTAACTGTGAAAATAAAGTTAATTAGAGCATTCTGAGTGGAGGTCAGATTCGGATACGGGAGGCCCAGAAGTATATGGACAGGGTTTTTAGGGATAGGGATGTTGAGCAGTGACGAGGCCCACGTGCAGACCCTTATCCACAATCTGTTTACTTTTTTACATTTCCACCACGTGTGGGTGTGGGTACCAGCCTCTGCACAACCCCTGAAGCAGTTAGACGTAGAATTCGGTTTGATTTTTGCTAGTTTTTGTGGGACTAGGTACCACCTGAATAACAATTTATAATTGACTTTAATTAGGTCAGCATTCACAGAGACCCGGGGAATATTGTTCCAAATGTCCTGTAGGTCCTCGGTTGCTATTGTCACGCCCAGTTCTTTTTCCCATTTTATTATATATTCTGGTTTCCATTCTGAGAACATTCTTGTCAGGTCCCTGTATATCATAGAAATTACTCCAGGGGAAAAGGGGTTTGTTGAGCATATTGCCTCATAAGCTGTTCTACATGAAAGAGAGGAGATATCAGGCAGATTGGATTCACAAAGTGAATTATCTGCCGATATCTAAAGAATTCCCTTTGGGGTAAGTTGTGTTTCTCTTTCAAGTGGTCCAGCGATTTTATCCCTTAGTCTGTTGTAAGATCGCAAATTCTAGTTAGTTTAGCTCTAGACCACCAGTGGTAACTAGCAGGGGATGATAATCCGGGTGGAAAGGATGGGTTACCTAAGAAGGAAACTAAAGGTCAGTGGGGAGATATTCGCTTCCCCGAGTATTTGCAGCTGTCCCATATTACAAGTGAGTTTTGGATTAGGGGGTTGGAGATTTTATTGCGGGTAGAGGGGGGGATCCAAAGAAGATTTTATATTTTGATGGGATGAATGATATTCTCCTCTATACTCACCCAAAAGGGTTTCCCTACATTGGCATGCCAGCTGGGCAGCCTTATAATACAGCTTTAGGTTAGGAACGCCTAAGCCTCCATTAGAGCGTTGCAGAAGTAAATATTTCCTTTTGAAGCGAGGTTTCTTGGAGCCCCAAATAAAGTCGTTGACTTTTTTTTGTAAAGTTTCGATGAACGTAGAGGGGACAGAAACCGGGAGTAACCGAAACACGTAAAGAAGCTTAGGGAGAAAAGTCATTTTGATGGCTGCAATTCTGCCCATCCATGAGATTGAATACCTCTTCCAGCACTCCAGCATCTCACAGAGCTCCCGGGACAAGGAAGGGTAGTTATAACGAAATAGTGTATCGTAGGAGCCAGTGAGGTAGATACCTAAGTAAGGGAGTTTACAATTCTCTACTTGGAATTCAAAAGTGTCCTGAAGAGCTTGCATTAGTAATGGGGTTAGGGATATGTTTAGTGCTTTTGATTTTGTGGGATTGATGTGCGGCCTCGAAACTTTCCCGAATTGTGCTAAAATTTTATTCAAAGCGAGTAAGCATTTGGTAGGGCGGGTAACACACATTACAAGGTCGTCTGCAAATAGTGCGATTTTATGCATTCTGCTGCCTACCTGTATGCACTGAATGAGCACTGAACTGAATGAGAGTTACGGATCAGAACGGCCAAATGCTCGATGTATAGAGCAAAGAGTAGTGGGGATAGGGGGCACCCCTGACGGGTGCCTCGCGTGATATGAAAAGGGGATGACCTAAAGTAGAGTGACCAGACGTCCCGGATTTCCCGGGACGCGTCCCGGACTGCATGAGGTCCCGGGAAACGTCCCGGTTTCAGCAGCGGGACATCCCGGCCTCGGGACTCTGGCCACTCTATCCTCATGAACTGGCAGCAGCGTCTATAGACGCCGTGCCAGTTCACTGCCCGCAGCCCCGCTCCAGCCTCCTCCTTCCGGTGTCTGTTCCGACACCGGCAGGCGAGCAGGGCTACGGCAAGATGGCTGCCGAAGCCCTGTACTGGAGACTATTTGTGTCTCCAGTACAGGGCTTCGGGCGCCATCTTACCGTAGCCCTGTCAGCGCGGGAGACGAGCAGGAGGAAGGTAGTCCCGGGAGCAGCGCGCCAAAGGCCGGAGACTTCCGCCAGGTGAGTAAATGCTTTCTTTTCCAGGTGTAATGTGCTCCCATTACGTTTCTTTTCTGGGGAAAGGTTTGCCCGCAATTTTGTTTCTTTTCTGGGGAAATGTTTGCCCGCATTGTTTCTTTTCTGGTGAAATGTTTGCCCGCATTGCGTTTATTTTCTGGTGAAATGTTTGCCCGCATTGCGTTTCTTTCTGGTGAAATGTTTGCCCGCATTGCGTTTACGTTCTAGTGAAATGTTTGCCCGCATTGCGTTTCTTTTCTGGTGAAATGTTTGCCCACATTGCGTTTCTTTTCTGGTAAAATGTTTGCCCGCATTGCGTTTACTTTCTAGTGAAATGCTTGCCCGCATTGCGTTTATTTTCTGGTGAAATGTTTGCCCGCATTGCGTTTCTTTTCTGGGGAAATGTTTGCCCGCATTGCGTTTCTTTTCTGGGGAAATGTTTGCCCGCATTGCAGTAATGTTCTGGTGAAATGTTTGCCCGCATTGCAGTAATTTTCTGGTGAAATGTTTGCCCGCATTGCGTTTATTTTGTACTGACATGTTTGCCCGCATTGCGTTTATTTTGTACTGACATGTTTGCCCGCATTGCGTTTATTTTGTACTGACATGTTTGCCCGCATTGCGTTTATTTTGTACTGACATGTTACCCGCATTGCATTTATTTTATACTGACATGTTGCCCGCATTGCGTTTATTTTGTGCTGACGTGTTGCCCATTGCGTTTATTTTCTGGTGTCCGGGGTAACTGTTACTGCATTTATTATTTAATGGTCATAGATGGCTATGTTTGCTGCTTTGTGGTTACGGTATACTATTAGCATCACACAGTTTCTGCACACCCATGATGCAAAGTCTCATTTGTCCACATTATGGCGTAAACACTGCTTTCTTATGCCTCGCTGTTACATCATTACGTTAGCTCCGCCCATACAATGTCATGGCCAAGCCCATTTTCACCGCGGCGCCGCAGCCACTCCCCCCCCCCGGTCTTCATCGCTGCGCTCTCCTCAGTCCTCCCCACTTTTCACCAAGGTGCGCGCGGCGCGACCCCCCCCCCCCTGCGCCCCCCTTCCCTGTCCCAGGTTGGACCCACAAAAATCTAGTCACTCTACCTAAAGCCTTGATATGAGATTGCTGCTGACGGTGTAGAATACAAGGCCTTGATCCAGTTGATCATATTGTCACCAAAGCCCCAGTGTTGCAGTACAGCTAGCAAGTAGGACCATGCTACCGAATCAAAGGCCTTTGTGATGTCCAGTGCCAATAACATTGCTGGGGTAGAGGTGAGATGAGCTTGATAAATTAAGTGTGTTAGTCTGCGAACACTATCTCCAGCTTGCCTTTGGGGCATGAAGCCCACCTGATCATTATGTATGAGTGTGGTGATTTTATTCTTTAAACGATTAGCCAGAATCTTGGCCAGAATTTTGATGTCTAAGTTTAGTAAGGAGATAGGGTGATAATTAGACCAGATTTGCGGGTTGGTGTTTTGTTTAGGGATCATACTGATGAGCGCCGAGATAGTTTCTTGATGGAATTGGGCCCCCCTAAGGATATTATTGAATGTGTTGACTAAATGCGGAGCCAAAATCTTGCTGAGCTTCTTATAGTAAACGGCCCTAAAACCATCCGGACCTGGTTGTTTATTTAATTCTAAATGTTTTATTACTTGTTGGACCTCCAGTAGGGAAATTTCCTTGTCAAGGGATTCCTTCAGTCCCACTGGGAGTGCTGGAAGAGGTATTCTGGACAAAAAGTCACAAATCTGTGTGGAGGAAGAGATGTCGGGGGAGTTGTACAATTTTTCTAGGTTAGAGCGGAAAGTTTCAACAATTTTGACAGGGTTGGCTGACAATTGGTTGTGGTCAATCTGTAAGGAGATAGGCTTAAAGGATAAATCCGATTGGCTCAGTCTATTGGCTAGCAAGGTATCGGGCTTGTTGCATTTAAGATAAAATTTGAGTTTAGCGGAAGTAAGTTGCTTCTCTGCCGACTCTGTCAGGGCGAGATTGAGCGCAGTTTCTGCTTTTAAAAGATCTTTTTTATTATCTGGAGAAGGGGCTTCCCGAAATAACTTATGTGCTTCTGTATACTTTTTTTCCAATTCTGATAGTGCTTGCTGTTTGTCTTTTTTCCTTCTAGAAGCAACTTGAATAAAGATGCCTCTAATCACTGTCTTATGGGCTTTCCATACCGTTAGGGCAGGGATGTCCGGGTCTGAACCATTAAGGGTAAAATATTCAGATAGTTTTTCACTGATCTGTTGTGAGATATTTTCATCTGTGAGAAGGTATTGATTCAAGGTCCACCGGAATTCGGTGGGGCGCTGAATCAGAGAAGATAGCACAATAGCATACATATTATGATCAGACCAGGGCGTAGGGCAAATTTTAGCTGATTTAATTGAGGGAAGCAGGGAAGATAACGTCCAGCAGTGGTCAATTCTGGAAAAAGAGGAGTGGGCACTAGAGTAAAATGTAAACTCCTTCTTACATGGATTCAGTTCCCGCCAGATATCGGTTAATTTAAGCGACCTGAATGCTGACCTAATTGTTTCAGTCTGTTTCGTGTTCCCTAAATTCGAAACCCCTTTCAGTGATGGTTTGTCCCAGAACGGGTGCAAACAGTGGTTAGTGTCTCCACATACAAGAAGGAACCCTTTACTATACTTAGAGATTACATTAAGAAGATGTGAAATAAAGGGAGCTTGCTTATCATTGGGGGCGTTGTAGGAAATAATGGTGAATGGATTGTCCTGAAGAGTGCCAACAAGTAAGATATACCTGCCTTCCGGATCCGAGACTGACTTAGAAAGAGAGAAGCTCAAACCATTTTTAATAGCAATCAACACTCCACGTTTCTTAACCTGCGTGCTAGCATAGTAGACCTGCCTATAACCCTTGTAGAGAAATTTAGGCTCATGGTTCTGAATAAAGTGTGTTTCCTGGATGCAGATAATGTCGGCCTGCGACCATTTAAAATATTGGAAGGCTTTGGTTCTTTTCAGGGGTGAGTTAAAGAGACACTGAAGCGGAAAAAAATATATG